>NC_056739.1:1906723252-1907023252 GCF_019279795.1 Protopterus annectens | reverse complement strand
ATTAATTGTTGACCTGTCCCATGCAAATTCCCTTGTGGCAGTTTATAAAAGGATGAAACTACCTCAATATCTAATCCTAAAAATACCAGGGATTGAAGCTGAACCTCGGTCTTGTCTTGTACGAGAGGAACTCAAAGCTCCTGACAGAGCTTAGTAACATGAACCATGCCTCACTGGTCATTTACAACAACTTATAACAATTAAGAAATCATCCTAATAGTATACAGTGGACAGATGAGGAGCCTTCTTCTACCAAAACCCAACAATTTATAACAATTAAGAAATCATCCTAACAGTATACAGTGGACAAATGAGGAACCCTCTTCTACCAAAACCCAACATTTTATAGCAATTAATAAATCATCCTAATAGTATACAGTGGACAGATGAGGAACCCCATTCTACCAAAACCCAACAATTTATAACAATTAAGAAATCATCCTAATAGTATACAGTGGACAGATGAGGAACCCTCTTCTACCAAAATCCAACAATTTATAACAATTAAGAAATCATCCTAATAGTATACAGTGGACAGATGAGGAACCCTCTTCTACTAAAACCCAACAATTTATAACAGTTAAGAAATCATCCTAATAGTATACAGTGGACAGATGAGGAACCCTCTTCTACCAAAGCCCAACAATTTATAACAATTAATAAATCACCCTAATAGCATACAGAGGACAGATGAGGAACCCTCTTCTACCAAAACCCAACAATTTATAACAATTAAGAAATCCTCCTGATAATATACAGTGAACAGATGAGGAACCCTCTTCTACAAAAAACAAATGAAATGCAGTGCTAAACGTCTCAAATGTGGAGCAGGCTAATGAACAGCCAATTGGCTATGTTGAAATAAAATATCCCTTCGAAACACATATCCAATAAGTGCCAGTACTTTTTTTGCAAAGGAGAGTAACCTGAATGCAGGCTAAATATAAATCTGTTCACCCATGGATTTTCCAACTTTCTGTTAATGGCCATAGTTTCATCAAGAAAAGCATAACATACGTTATACTCTTCATTGTAAATGAAATCATTGACAGAATAACCTTGAGAAAAAGGCAAGAGATGTAAAAGTCTAAACTCCCTTATATGTTTTTAGGCAGCAGTCCCAAGGCTGATTTTCTAAATGAATGGAACAAAGGGGTCTCAAAAGATTATACAGTTCTTCCTGCTGCTATGCCTACCTTGAAAAGTTTTAGAAGATCCTCTTTGTCACCTTTAATAGATCTCAAATTCCTGTAGGTAAAACTTCTGGGAGGGACATCTGATTTAATCAAAAAGCTGAAAGTAAACCCACAAAACAAAGAGGTGGTTGTTTCCACATCTGGGTAGTCACACAATTCTTTGTGCAGAGCCTGAATGTTAATAAGACAATGCTTTGGACTAATGCTATGAAGAACCTCAAAAGGGAGTGGACTCTTGAAAGACACAAAAACTAGGTTTAACTCATAGAGTCTGATCAAATCTTGAGCATTTCCCTAACTTCTGACCCTTAGCCTGAATTAGGGGTTACTTGATGACATTTTGACCAACATTGGATAGCTGGATGCATTTTCCCATAAATAGAATACATATGGTCATTCTTAATCTGTTCCAATACAAAGAAGGAGAATTCTGCTTTTACACAGGACTTAGTGTGTTTATACAAAGCACTAGTTTCTTTCTTTACTGATAAATCATAAATATGTTCGTAGATCCTTCTTCTTAACATTCTTTTGGTTTTTCTGACATAGAAGGATCTACATTCTGAACAGACAGCCAAATAAACTATTTCTTTGGTTTCACAGTTATAATAATCAGCTCTGTCAATCCATCTTTTCCGGCTCTTCAAATAAATTGTGTCTGTATTCATAATATTCACACATTGGGAGTAGTGTCCGCATTTGTATGTCCCTAATTTCTTTCTATTATGGATGGGTTTATTACCCCTATGTTCAAGTATATTCTTGAGACACTGTGAGTTTTTGTAAACTACCTTGGAGGGAAGATAGGGGAATTTTTTCCAGGTCCGAGAGAGACACAAATCTATTCCATTCTTTATTTGTGGATCAAGGACTAAGATGAAGAACTATTTTTAATCCTACCCTCCACCCGCAATTAAAAAATCTGGAGAAGATTATTGAGAAGTTACTTAGGAATGTACAGAATAAGGTTAAATATAAACCTAATTTAAGTAATAAAGAAAATGAAATACTTAATGATTTGAAAACTAACCTCAATATTCAAGTGATGAAATCAGATAAAGGAGGGGGGTGGTAATTATGGACAATATAGAATATGAGGGTAAAATGAATTTAATGTTAAGAGATGAGTCCAGATACTCCAATGCATCTAAGAATGAGGTGAACATTGCCTATAATAAAATTGACATAGGCCTAAATGATATGTTATATGAAGGACTTACTGACCAAAAAAATTATACATATTTGAAAGTAGACAAACCTAGGGTGCCCACAATTTTTGGTATCCAAAAGACCCACAAGAATGAGAGTAATCCACCCTTAAGGCCTATAGTTTCGGCCGATGGGTCAAAAACTCACCCTCTTGCTAAATATGTAGATACAAAACTAAAGCACTTGTGGGTTAGAAGGTAAGCTATTTTGAAAGATTTGTGGGACCTCCTGAGAGAGATAAAAAATGAATTATACCACAAATACCTCTTATTTGTAACTATTGATATTATTGATTTGTTTTCTTGTATTCCTTACTCCACAGGTATGGAAATGTTTACGGAGATTGTTTTTGAGGACCAGGATTTAACCCATAATGAAAAATTGTTGAGAGTGATTTTAATGGACATGGTCTTCAATTATAACTTTATATGTTTCAGTGGTGAATTTTATCAGCAAATTCAAGGGGTGGCAATGGGGGCAGCATGTGCCCCCACCTATGCCAACTTAGTATTGGCAAAATGGGAAGAAAAATATATTTTAAACTCCGAATACACTTCATGCTGGAGCCTCTACAGGAGGTTCCTGGATGATATAGTTATCTTCTGGACAGGAGGTAAGAAGAAGTTCGAAGATTTTATGAAGTATATGACGGATACTACTAGTTTCCTGAACTTTACACATAAATTATCTAATGAAAGTTTACAATATTTAGATTTAGAGGTGTATAAGCTTGATAATAAGTTTGAAACTAAGATCTTCAGGAAACCTACTTTTTGTAACTCTTTCCTCCATTACTGGAGTGCACACCCTCCACATTGTAAGAAAAATATTGTAAAAGGTCAGTTTGTACGGGGGAGTCGTATGACAAGCCTGGATACTGACTTCTGGATAGAGAGTGATCTATTGGAAAAGATGCTCATGGAGAGAGGTTACCCTTTGGAATTTATAAATAAAATCATGGTGGGGTTGTAGAAGGAAGAAGTACTAGGTTCAAGCTCATACAAGGCCACAATGAACAAGTTAATGTTAGTGAAACATTTAAGGATAAAAATAATAAAAATAATATTTATAAACAAGCAATAATTTTGGAGTACAATGCCTTGAATGATACCACTAAAAAAAATTTTAAATAAAGAATGGAATAAATTTGTGTCTCTCTTGGACCTGGACAAAATACCTGATCTTCCCTCCAAGGTAGTTTACAAAAACTCACAGAGTCTCAAGAATATACTTGAACATAGAGATAATAAATCATCCATAACTGAAGGAGATTAGGGACATACAAATGCGAACCTGCTCCCAATGTGTGAATATTATGAATACAGACAAAATTTATTTAGAGAGCCGGAAAAGATTGATTGACAGTGCTGATTATTATAACTGGGAAACCAAAGGAATAGTTTATTTGGCTGTCTGTTCAGAATGTAGATCCTTCTATGTCAGAAAAAACAAAAGAATGTTAAGAAGAAGGATCTACGAACATATTTATGATATATCAGTAAAGAAAGAAACTAGGGCTTTGTATAAACACACTAAGTTCTGTGTAAAAGCAGAATTCTCCTTCTTTGTAATGGAACAGATTAAGAATAACGTAAGGAGAGGCCCATGGGAAGAGAGCATAGAATTCAGTGAACTGTGGTGGCAAGTTATCCTTGAAGCAGGAAACTCCCCTGGGTTGAATGATTATGTCTCTATATTGCCACTATTAAAATTAAGATCTGCAAAACTTTAAATGGTAAGGAGTGTAATTTTACTTTTGGCCAGTAGATGGAAATACTTCCTTAACTATATTATATATGAATCAAATTCAATGAGATAATGAAATATATTTTATTTTTTCATGAAATTAAATATAAAAGATTATTTTTTTTCTATTTTAACTATCTTAATTAATTTTAATGGGATTATTTATTTGTGATAGGAATGTTTTTTTATGGAGAAGTGCAATATTTGAGTAAACTGGTTTTAATGAATTTGCAATTTTAACATTGTCTTTCGTGGAATTGTCATTGGTTATTTTAAAGTTTTTTGTATAATTTCATTGGTTGAGTAGTAATTAATTTAAGTATAAATGATTAATTTACTTTAACACTGGTCATCTGATGAAGTCTTATCACTGAGATGAAAACGCAAGGATTGTAAAAGCGTTTATGTGTGTTCTTGGCTGTTTGTTGTGATTTTCGTGTTTATGTAAATAAACTGTTTGGATTTACCTCTGCATATTTTTTCTCTGCTCCAGGCATGTTCTGTTGGATTGGTTTGTTTAAGAGTGCCTTTCCCATTTTTTTATTTTTTTATCTGTTATCACTCCCAGACATGCATTTGGGTGTTTCTCATCTCAGTGAAAGGATTTAGCCATATATTTTAACTTACAGAATATCTAGACATACCACAAGTATGCTAAGGTGCCATGTAGCCAGTATGCTACTCACAATATCAAATTATATGACTAAAGGGGAAGAGCTTGATGTGGCTCTTTTTCAATTATAACTGATATTTATACAACAGAAAACCTGCAGTCCATATATCTGTATCTCTTACTCTAATATTTATTGAGTTCTTTCCCAAAGAACTGGTGTCAGATTATGAACTCCCAGGCTATCCACTTCTTTCAGCTGTATGAAGGCATCTGCATTAGTGAGATACAAAACCTCAGTATATATTTGCCTCATCATATTTTACAGTCATGGCAATATGTGCTGTTGTATCATACCCCGGAAGATGGGAACCTGAAACAGGAGTAACTTTCTTTGAGGAGAAACATTTACGAGGGCTAACAAATACATGCCACTAATTGGTAATTCCTGTGTCCCTACTGGCAAATGTGTAAAACCTGTCTTGGTGCACATACAACATCTGCAATGACATCTCTATGTGTTGAAAGAGTTCCACAGTTGTCAATTTCTCCCCCTTTCTCAATCACAATGTCAAACTGTCTTCAATCTTTCAACCTCTGGCAAAGATTCTAAAAAAAAAAATCTTCTAAATATTCCTTGGCTGTTTGCTCTAATATCGCCTGTTCTGTAATTAAACAAGAGACTCTCCACCACTGGCTGCCAATTTTTCATTACCTTCAGGAGTCTCCAAGGGCTGTGGAACAGCTGCCATGTCTGAACTTGACTCCTCATCTAACAGCTGTGGAGTATCTTTCCAAAAGCTGCTTCTTGTTTTCTCAGCTTCTGGTTTACCCCCCCACCCCCCCCCCCGGCATTGCACACAACTCAATTCACCTGACCCTTCTTGCTCATGACAGATAATGACCGCTAAAAAAAGAATACCCTTCACCAGTACCACATGGAGCCATCAATGTCTGACCAAAGTGTAAATCTCAAGCCTAGAGTTATTAATAATACCATGTATGGTCTTACATTAAAGTCACTGGCAAATGGCTACTCATCACTTCACCTGACAAAACAAAGGGTAACAAAGCAGATGAACTGTGTCAGTCTGACAACTGAAGTGACTAAAACCAGTTCTGTGAACATGTTAAATACTCCTGCATTATTCCATCCCCAATAGTAGCCTTGAGCATATGACAATTTGTGCTACCAGCAAAAGATATATGTCTCACTGCATGTCCTTCTGGGCTGACTACCTCAGGTCTTAACATCAGCCACTACCAGGCAATAGGTTCATAGGTAAGTACTAAACTAGGTGGCTGCCCTTGCAGGTAATTTTATGCCAAGCCAATTTCCATTTTTGTGTTCAAAATAAACTGTTCAGTTTGGTTATAGACTGGCCTTACTCATCCCATGGTCAATAATTATATATTATCCCTAATAATAACAATAACAAGGATCATGCCATAGATAATCTGAGAGGAACCATGCATGGGATAAAGCATTTAGGAGATGTTTCAACTACCGTCTCATGGTATCTCTGTGGTGACATCCAAGTGCACTATGAGATGATAGGCTTTTCAGTCTGTTACCCCTGAGTGCCTTCCAGTGGTGTGAGGAACTTTGGTGCAGATTACAGCTGTTAATACACACTAAAATCATAAGCATACTTGTTAATCTGCTGCTGTAGTTACAATTCAGTGTGTATTACATGCTAGTCACATTAAACTTTTCAAAGAATTTGCCATTGTAAGCCTTTCATAGAGCAAGTGGTGGCAGCCAATTGGATTTTTGCAATCCAAGCTACTACTTGCATAACACCTCCACCCCCGACTTAATTTTCTTTTGTTTTCCCCAGATAAACAGAGGGTCCAGCAGTGGGTATTTCCTTTTAGCTGATATTTACAGATTTTACCTGCTGCTGGATCTCTCTATTTATTCTGGGCACCGGTTTCATAGATCGCTACTAGAGATATTTCACCGGTTCCACTGTAGTCTTCAGGAAGTTCCACTGGTTCTGTCGCTTTTAATTCAGGTAAGACTGAAAATGCTTACTGTTGTAATGTGGCCAAATTGGCTACTGTTATTGGCAAATGTATTATGTGCCTGTGTGTGTATGAGAGAGCGATCACTGAAGGAATGAATGCAGAGTGTGTGTATGAATGTAGAAGTGAGTGTGTGTGTGTGTGTGTGTGTATGAGAGAGCGAAAGGTAAAGGAGTGAATGAAGAGTGTGTGTATGAATGTAGAAGTGCCTGCGTGTGTGTATGAGAGAGCAAGCGGTAAAGGAGTTGAATGAAGAGTGTGTGTATGAATGTGGAAGTGCCTGCTTGTGTGTATGAGAAAGCGAACAGAGAATGAATGAATGCAGAATGCTTTTTATACACACACATATTCCTATAAACCTAAAGTAGTCTGTTTTGCAAAACCAAGAAATATGTAACAGACAACATATGCATGATATATTCCTTTCTAAAGCATCACTTTTTTATGCTTCCTCATTTATGCTCCCTCATGTCTGTAATAACCTTCCTCACCTGCAGTGATAGCCATCTACCTTTTCACTAAGTATTATAACTTTCTGAGTAGCCTTATGGAAATGAAACTATTTAAGTAACTTTGAAATGTGTATGTCTCCATATCTATGTTCACACCGCTATATTCTTCTTTTATTTATTTCCTGCCATTAACACCTTTATATTGAAATCTATGAGTTACCTTGTTACGCCGTGAAATGAAGAATATGCTATTTAGCTTCTCATTAACATCTTGAAAAAAATCAAAACTTTCTTGCAGATGTTTACATCTTTCCTTTGACCTTCATGTTTACATTTTTGTATTTTTTTTTCTGCCCACTACGCATATTGTAAAGACTTCCACCTGATTATTACAGACATTTGTACTTTTAGGCTGAATTACTTACAAAAGAATATTTTTGTGCAGTTTATGAAATGCATACAGTACTGATATCATATAGGCCACATAAAGAATCTCTTCAAATATTACACTTACATGTTTAGCCTTTAGATAGTTTTCCCAAACTAGTAAAACTGACGAGTAAAAACAGAGCGATGAAATGCATGTTTTCCAAAGCTGGTAGAGAGAAGTTGCTCCCAATCATGCCTGCAGTGTCCAGTGTTCAGACAGTAATTTCTACATCAGATGGATAGTATGGAAGCATAGTATAAAGCAGTTGATTGCTGGTTTTATCCATGCATGGGACAGGGTGTATGAACCTGACTTAGCAGTGTTTTTGCGTGAAAGCTGGGTGAGCATACACTACCATTCTTTGAGTCACATTTCTTTGTTGGTTTGAAAGAGTAGTTAACACTGGCAATGTACAGAGAAATATGGTGCTGGACTGTGTTTCTTTCCTTCTTCTGGCCTGGCCTGACATGGCTGTAGAGGACTAATGAAAGTTTAAAAAGAAACAAAAAAAAAAACGCACACACTCTTGCCCACTTCCTATAATACAATTGTACCAGTTGTTCTGTCATACCTGATTCAGGCTGTAAGTATGGGAGAAAGGACTTTGGTCATGGGGCATGAGTGAAAAATGCATGTATATCTTTTTTTTATTTCTAATGGATAATATGGTGTATGCATTACCTTTATCAAATTTTCTTCTAATCCTCAATAATGCATCAACGGTGGCAGCAATCTCATTAAGGGATAATTCTTCTTTTATATGAAAAAGCAGTGCAACCATTTCTTTATTATAACTTGATACATTTTTTTCCATAATTAACTCCAAACAGTAAAGCACAGACATTTTGTTTCCTAATTTATCATATATTCAGTGATGGAGTTCAGTCAGCATCTCCATGGCATTATGAGTGGATGGGAAACCACCAATTCCCAGAAGCTCCACCTGTGTCCCTCATTGACAGGGGTGACAGGTGCTGACTGAGGTTTATTTCTGGGGATAAACTCTTGGCTAGGCTTGTAAGGGCCCTAGGGTCAATAGCCTATTAACCTTCTATGATCCTATTCCTTAAGTTCTTTTTCCCAAACTGCTTCTACTGCCCTACTGCCCATAATGTAGCCATTATCCTTTCAATGTTTGTTTCTGTATATTTTTTAAATATTATCCAGTGTATGTTTGAAGAACATTACTATTAGATTTAAGAAGGAATCAACCATTTCTACAGCCAGTCTACTTATTTTATTATTTTTATTCATATCACCATATAATGTCAATTTATTGAACACATACTATCAAACCATTCTCTTACAAAGGATTCTGAAGCAATAATCAGTATATTAAATGTGCTAAGACTAATTAATCATCCACATTAAAATATCCTTGTCAAATCCCAGAATTGAACAAGGCCTTTTTAATTTTGGGAATCTTCTCCTGCTTCATTTATGATGTTAAACAAGTTGCTTATGCATATTAAAAGAGGTAAGGGATCAATAAACACCACTGTCTCCCTTATTTTCTTTATCGTAGATTCATCTGTTAGATGCTTTTCTGAAGAGATTTTTACCCTGCCTGGGTCAGTCTTGGTCTTTGCACATGCTGTCTTGCTACAGCTCTCCACTCAGTCTCTCTTCCTTCAGGTGTAGTGAATGTGTAGGTCAAGGCAAGAGGGTTTACATTAGCTCCCCCCTTTCAGTCCTTATGGCCAATGCCATCCTCTTCAGACTTTTGTGCCAACTGCTGTTGTGTTGGTGGATGCATCAGGGGGGGCATACCCAGCCACCATGGACCTTATGATCCTCCTGTATTACAGTTGGGAACTTGGAGACTTTTCAGCTCAGTCCCATAGTGCTGCTGTCCTAGGTAAGAATGGCCTTGGGGGTGCCACTGTGATGCAATGGCTCCCTCCATGAAAGGAGACATGCAAAAAGACAAAGCCTGGGTTAGTCTTGATCTTTTCACATGTTGTCTTGCTATAGCTCTCCACTCAGGCTCCCTCCTATCAGGTGTAGTAAATGTATGTAGGTGAGGGCAAGAAGGTTTTCATTAGCTCCCCCCTTTCAGTCCTTATGGCCATTGCTGAAAGGACACATGTAAATGGAAAAGGCAGAGGTAAGGCAGAGTGCTGGCATTGCATGCAATCAGGAGTCATTGCTGCCACCAGCAGTCTGAGTGGGGGTCGCCAGCATTGGTATGGGACACTTCAGATGCCCATGTGCTGAATCCCCATGCCTATCTTTGGCATATTAGTGGAGAGGCAGTCCTTACCCTGCTTTGTTCATTTACATGTGCCCTTTCTGTGCCCCCTCATCAGTCATTGTGTGTAATTTGGTGTTTTCACGGGTGGTAGGTATGTACCTCTGCAGCATCATCACCACTTATGTACCTAATGAAAAGAATACTGCCCCTGTGGATAGGAGTGAAGATTTGGGTGGCCTAACCAGGTAATGCACATGATATACATATATATGTAGTCTTCCAAAACATCTGTCAAACATCAGTAGGAATCTGTTTGCATTTTCTTTCCTGTGCTGGTTGGTCCACCTTCTGACACTGACATGGCTTCATGAGCAGGAGAACGACAAGTGAGAGTGTGGATATGTGGCCATTCCTACATTCACTGGGCTGCCGCCATGTCTCCATAACTGAAAACCAGTACAACTTGAGCTTCCCCGCATCCAGTGTGAAGGTATACTGGATTGCAAGAAAAGGTATGCATTGGAGCGGAGTACTGCAATTGTTGGAAGTGAAGTGTTCCATGTACCCTCAGCCCGACATTCTTGTGCTGCACATTGGAGGGAATGATGTCATCAGTCAACCACTCAGACGGCTACTGTTTCAAATCAGAGCAATTTTTGAACATCTGCAGTCATGGTGGCCAAGTTGTCATTTTGTGTGGTCTGAAATAATTCCTCCACAGATATGGAAAACAACAAACAGTCAACGGGCAGTGTACAAGGCCAGATGTCTACAGAATGGGTTCATGCATGGCTTGATTCACAGGGTAGGTGGATCTACAATCTGCCATGACAGCATCACCACGGAAGATTTTCACCTGTTCAGAAGTAATGGCATTCACCTAATTGAGGACAGCATTACATTGTTCTTGACTGACCTCCACAATGGTGTGAGAAGAGCTATGCAGGATTGGTAACATGCAGCTTGTGTGAAGAATGGAAAACACCCATGACCAAGTAGGACCAGTATGGTAAGTAAAACTCTATTATGGGAGCATTACTCTAGCTCCAACACCCTAGCCCAAAGATTCCTAGAATTTATAAACTCAAATGCTATGGAACAACTTGCTACCACTCCCACAAGAGGGGAAAACATACTGGACCTGATCATCACCAACATGGGTACTCTATGCTCCAGACCAGAAGTGTATCCCTCACTGGTAAGATCAGACCATAAACTAATCTCACTGGATATTCACATCCCGACCCCACCCCCTGCCCAGAAAACCAAAGTGAAAAACTTCTCTAAAGCAAATTGCACACTCCTCAAAACCAAGGTGGAATCCTTCAAAGCCCCGGGCCTGTGGAAAATACATCCCAGACCGCAGAATCCTTTATAAATGCATTCTATGAACACCTTCAGGAATGCATGGTTCATGCGATCCCAAATAAAACTAAGACCCAATCCTCCAAAGGCAGACGTCCTGTCTGGTGGACCCCAGCCATAAACAAACTATACAATAGAAGGAGGAAGCTACTAAATGATAGAGCAAAATCCCAAAAAGGGAAGGCATCACTGATCAGTATTAGAAAAAAAACTATGGGCACTCATAAAATTGTCTAAGGCCAGCTTCGAGAGAAAAATTGCGCAGGACACTAAGGATAATCACAAGGCTTTCTTTAGTTATGTTAGGAACCTGGGTGGTAATTCCCAGATATGCTCAGAATTAGTCCAAAATGACAAAAAATACACTGAACCCACAGACATTGCCAACATCCTAGCTGACAGGTTCAGCGCAAACTCCCTCCCCACCAAAAGGGCAAATATCTATCCCAGCAGAGTGCTGCCCCCCTGACATCTCAGATGCTCAGGTAAGAGCCACCCTTTCCAAAGCAAAAAACACAGCATCAATGGGACCAGACGGTGTCCCGGGCTGCATCCTACATGAACTCCAAGAAGAGCTAAACCCAAACATAAAACTACTGTTCAATCTCAGCCTTACTACAGGATATGTGCCCAAAGAGTGGCGTACAGCAACAGTGGTCCCTCTCCATAAAGGTGGTGCCTCAACGGATCCTGGAAACTATCGCCCCATAAGCCTGACTAGCTTGGTCTGCAAAGCTATGGAAAGGATCATCATGGACCTCATAAATAAAGATATTGGGGACCTAGAGACACTGGATCCTACCCAGTTCGGCTTTGTTAAGGGCAGATCCTGCCTCTTAAACCTGGTTGATTTCTTTGAAACAGTCACCAAGGCCATTGATGAGGGAAGGTGGTCCACACAGCCTACCTGGACCTTGCAAAAGCCTTCATACAATACCCCACTCGGGCATTATAGATAAGCTCACCAGCTTAAATATAAACCCCTATGTCACTAGATGGATTGCAAACTGGCTCAAGGACAGAACCCACATGGTTAGAATTGCTGGAGCCATGTCAGACTCCAAACCAGTTACAAGTGGTGTTCCACAAGGCTCGGTCCTGGGACCTCTCTTGTTCGGTATATATTTCTCGGAGGTACAGGCCAACATGGAAGGACTGTGGCTGACCAAGTTCGCAGATGACTGCAAACTGGGCGCCATAATCGACTCTCCAGCCGACACAAGCATCCTCCAAAAGGGCCTCATAGAAACAGACAACTGGTGCCAGAGCCATGGCCTCAAGCTAAATGCCAAAAAGTGTATAGTCATCCTCTTTGGCAAAAACAAACTGCCCACAAATTATCACATAGGTGGTAATCCATTAAGTACAGAAGAAGTAATTAGGGACCTGGGGACCCAAGTTGATAGCAATCTCTCATTTGACAACCACGTAGCCAAAGTGGTTAGAAAAACATTTTATATAGCCCACCTAATCATGAAGGGATTCACATCTAGATCAGGGGAGGTCATCGTGCCTCTTTACTCATCCCTCATCAGGCCCATAATTTAGTACAATGCCCCTTTTGGGATGTACCTTACCAGACACCTGCAGCAACTGGAAAGACCCCAAAAGTACCTCACCAAGAGGATCAAAGGGCTCAAACAGATGCCATATGCTGCCCGGTTAAAGAACTCCAGCTCTGCTCAGTGGCATACCGCCTGTTCAGAGGCGATCTGTGCCTGACGTTTAAAGCCATGTCCAACCCGGAATTAATGGACATGCTGCACCTCAGAAAATCCAAATCCCATCGAGACTTGAACCTCAGCACTGAAATAAATAGGACATGCTGGAGGGACAGATTCATAACCCAGAGGCTCCCTTCACTCTGGAATAAAATCCCAGTCCAGGTTAGGAAGAGTCCCTCATTGACTCTATTCAAGAGGAATCTTGATGAGTGGATGGGAGATCGTAGGTTTACCCCGGGTATCACTTCTGTGTCACTGTTAGACAGAGGCACAGTATACTAACCTCAAAAAAGGGCATAGCAAAATAAATTTAAAATGGGTGGCGAAAGCCAAACACATTCTGGCTAGGCTAATAAATGCCCTAGGGCAGACAGCCTAGTATGAACCTATGAACCTATGAAATGTGTTGTGTAAAATATATTTTTTCTGAGTTTGGCAAATAACTGTGGTAAGGAGCTGGTGAAAATGCTGAGAAAGAACAACTGTTTCAGGAGAGTGCTACCACGTACAATCTAATATGTCAGTAACCATCCTGCAATACTTCTTTTTTTATTCTGTTTTTATCAGGCATGTGAAGAGGTTAGATGACAGGAAGGGCTTAGTAATACAGAACTTGATCCCTTAGGTCCATTGCTGAATGGACACATGTAAAGAGTAAAGGCATAGGTAAAGCAGACTGCTGACACCGAAGGAGGTTGTTTAACTGTAGTGGTGTCAATTCTAATATTTCTTAATAAATAGATATTTCAGAGTCAAATTAGACTCATCCCAATCACTTCCTGCACCCCTTACCAGAGGGTTCTCCAGGGATCTATACTCATCCCACTGTCATTTTCAGTCTTTATTAAAAAACTACCTTATGATCTCCATAACCTTCCTATCACTCTTTATGCAGATTGACATAGTTATTTAATCCAGTTCCTCACAGTCATCAACTTAAGCCAAGCATTAGTCTGATCTCCACACCATTAATTTTTGGCTAAACAACCATAAGTTCATGAGTTAATTAAACAATATTTAGGCTCTAAGGACATCTAAGAATGCTCATAATCTAGTCTTAAACCCTTCTAAAATAAAAAGTTTAATATTTAGAACCTCTCAAAAGCTGAAAAAACTCCTAAAAATCTCAGCCTTGCAGATCTTAATGTTTCCAATAGAAATACACATATTTAAAATACTTTTGTTTATGGCTAGATCAGTCACTTAACCACCAAGGCCACAATGAAAACACCAGATGAAAAAGATCAGTGTTCTTTCATTCTGGTCCTGGAAAATATCTCCTTATTTCTACAGACCAACTAGAGCTGCAATAGGTCAAGGAGTCATGCTTGAATATGGACTCCCCATCACAGCCACAACCTCTAAAAAATCCACCATTGAAAACAAAATCTGCCAGTTCATTTGTAGTCTCACCCAAGAACACCACTGCATCACCATCTCCAAAGCTAAATGGCTACCAGGCTCCTAGTGTCTCTTCTTTTCAAACTATTTCATCCAGGTATCTTCCCATTTCTTACAGCCAAGCTCCATTATAAGACCACTCTCTACATCCTCAACAACCTCTTCCAATTAACTTCCTCAATCTGGACACCCCAAAATACTGCACTCTGCTGACCATTCCTTCTCCATTCCTGCACCCAAACTTTGGAAAACCCTCCCCACTCACCCATAATAAGTCTCCTCTTTTGTCATCCTCAGCTCAAAAGATACCTTCATCAAAAATCTGACTGCAAGTGCTTTTCCACTGGACACATAACCTAACTCTCTCCTGACCTGCATCACTCTTACTTTGACACTCTGTTCTCACCTGGTGCTTCCCTCTCACCTTTACTACTAAAATTTAACCAAGTTTATGTCTCTACTGTGTTAATAATATTTACATATTGTATCAATGTTTATGGGATTATCTTCCTTCCATGAGTTCCTTGTTTATGAATTTGTGATCAGTGTACTACCCTGTAAACAAAAAATATGTACAGAAAGAAAAGATATCAGCATAATGTATTTATTTACTTACTTGAAAGTATCCATTTGTGTGTGTGTGTGTGTGTGTGTGTGTGTGTGTGTGTGTGTGTGTGTGTGTGTGTGTGTGTGTGTGTGTGTGCGTGTTTGTGTGTGTGTGTGTGTGTGTGTGTGTGTGTGTGTGTGTGTGTGTGTGTGTGTGTGTGTGTGTGTTTCATGTCATTGTGAATTGATTCCATGTAGCAAGAGCATTGCAAGAGATCTCTACCCTACTATAGATATGAGTCATGATCTAAAGAATACTATCCTCCTGGCTGTTTTAAAGTGTCAGATATCGACCAAACAATTTTAGCGATTTTTGTTACATACATCAATGGCTCATACCTAAATAGCTATACATTTTTTATTCGCTCCTTTAGTCTGATGTTATAAAATAGCTGTTTGAAAAGCTTCTTCAGATAACAATTATTTTATGTATTATTTATTTATTTTACATTTGTTAACTGGGAAATTCCAACTGGACCAGTTCCATTTTCAGCGGAGGCCCGGGGAGCAAACCTTTTAGTTGTACAAAAACATTACAGCAAGTATAATACTCAAATAAGATGTAGTAAACAGGTTACAACATATATGGTGAACATACCACCATTACCAGCACATATAGAATGCTTTATGAAACTTTGTGAAAACAGTCTATATAAATATTTTTATAAAGGAGACAGAAAATGTTTGTTTTTCAATATGAATACAAATGAAAGATTATCATTGCAGAAATTAATCAAAGAACCCTCTATAATCATCAGACCTGCTGACAAAGGGGGAGGTCTAGTGATATTTAACACTGAAGAATATAATATATCTATGCTTTGGATGCTAAATGATTCAGATACATATGCTAAGATTTCTGATACATTTTTTTCTGAAATTTTGAATAGGATTAAAGAAGAGTTTGACATGCTAATGTGCCGCCAGATTAACAAAGAACTATATGACTTTTTCACTATAGATCAAACACAAGTTGAACACAACCAGTAATCCACAAAACAGCTGGTACAATCCCCTTGACCCGAGATAGAGAGCCACTAGTTGCTTTTTTTAAAAACACGAGTTTATTCCTAAGTACGTCCAGTACACAAAACAAATAAGAACAGGTTAAGCGCTTTCATCTGGTAACGCCAGATTTCATCAGAACCCTTATTCATTCCAACAACATTGTTTATAAAGCACTTTTGGCGCCAATCTAATTATCTAACCACATTCAATTATCATAAAAATTATATAAAATTACTTTGAAAAATGTTTTAAAAAATATTTGTAACAACATAATTTATAAACAAATATGACAAAAGTTTGGAAAAAAAGAATGAATATTTAACATTTATATAAAATGACATAAATGTCCCATACTAAAAAGTATACCTTGCTAATAAATGTATACATAAATCTATACATAAATCTAAACTAATTATGTAGCACTAAGTCACATATTTTACAAATTTTACAAATAAAACTTACACTGTATATACTTGACAAATACATATTCATTCAATCTTTTTTTCCAAACTTTTGTCATATTTGTTTATAAATTATGTTGTTACAAATATTTTTTAAAACATTTTTCAAAGTAATTTTATATAATTTTTATGATAATTGAATGTGGTTAGATAATTAGATTGGCGCCAAAAGTGCTTTATAAACAATGTTGTTGGAATGAATAAGGGTTCTGATGAAATTCATGCTACTAGATGAAAGCGTAACCTGTTCTTATTTGTTTTGTGTACTGGGCGTGCCTAGAATAAACTCGTGTTTTTAAAAAAAGCAACTAGTGGCTCTCTATCTCGGGTCAAGGGGATTGTACCAGCTTTTTTCACTATAGAGTCTCCACGGATACCCAATATTAAGGCCTTACCCAAAATGCATAAGGACATAGTCCCACCCCCCATCAGACCGATTGTAGATGGTGAAGGATGGGCCACACAAAATATCTCCACTTACAGCAGAAAGAGTCTAAGACCAATCATGAATCAGGTTCCCACCATTTTAAGGGATAGTTATCAATTGTTGGAAATACTTGATAATCTCAAGGTAGAACTGCTACAAGGGACACATTTATTAGTTACATTAGATATACAAAGTTTGTTCACATGTATCCCTAATGATCAGGGCATACAATCTATTAGAGAGTTGCTTCAGTTATACCCTGAAATTAGTCGCAACAAAAATATATTAATATGTCAACTACTAGATCTGGTTCTTTCCAATAATGTTTTCTCTTTTTCAGACCAAATGTATTTACAGAAGTGGGGTGTTGCCATGGGCACACCCTGCGCCAATACATACGCAAATTTGGTTGTTAATTGGTGGGAAAGAGAATATTTATTTAATAATGATTCATATAAGAAAATTATATTATATTCTAGGTTTGTGGACGATATTTTAATAATTTGGGAAGGCACAATAGAACAGTTTGAGAATTTTTTTAAATAATTAGAAAGTACAACGAGTTTTTTAAGGTTTACAATGGAGGCATCCTATACTGAAATAAATTTCCTAGATTTAAATCTGAAGATTAATAATGGGAAAATCATATCTAGTCTATACAGAAAAAAGTGTTGGAAGAATGCATTACTTAGCTTTGATAGCATGCACCCTAGATTTAAAATCTGAAGGATTAAAATAATTTGGAAAATCAAAAATCTAAAGGGGCTAAAACAAAAAAGCAAAAAGTAGTTTTGGAAGAATGGCAAAATTTACCCAGGTAATGCACATGATATACATATATATGTAGTCTTCCAAAACATCTGTCAAACATCAGTAGGAATCTGTTTGCATTTTTTTTCTTGTGCAGGTTCTCCACCTTCTGACACTGACATGGCTTCACGAGCAGGAGAACGACAAGTGAGAGTGTGGGTATGTGGCCATTCCTACATTCACTGGGCTGCCAGCCATGCCTTCGTAACTGAAAACCAGTACAACTTGAGCTTCCCCACATCCAGTGTGAAGGTATACTGGATTACAAGAAAAGGTATGCATTGGAGCGGAGTACTGCAATTGTTGGAAGTGAAGTGTTCCATGTACCCTCAGCCCGACATTCTTGTGCTGCACATTGGAGGGAATAATGTCATCAGTCAACCACTCAGAAGGTTACTGTTTCAAATCAGAGCAATTTTTGAACATCTGCAGTCGTGGTGGCCAAGTTGTCATTTTGTGTGGTCTAAATAATTCCTCAACAGATATGGAAAACAGCAAACAGTCAATGGGCAGTGTACAAGGCCAGATGTCTACAGAATGGGTTCATGCATGGCTTGATTCACAGCGTAGGTAGATCTACAATCTGCCATGTCAGCATCACCGCGGAAGATGTTCACCTGTTCAGAATTGATGACATTCACCTAATTGAGGCCGGCATTACATTGTTTTTGTTGACTGACCTCCACAATGGTGTGAGAAGAGCTATGCAGGATTGGTAACATGCAGCTTGTGCGAAGAATGGAAAACACCCATGACCAAGTAGGACCAGTATGGTAAGTAAGACTCTATTATGAAATGTGTTGTGTAAAATATATTTTTCTGAGTTTGGCAAATAACTGTGGTAAGGAGCTGATGAAAATGCTAAGAAAGAACAACTGTTTCAGGAGAGTGTTACCACATACAATATAATATGTCAGTAACCATCCTGCAATACTTCTTTTTTAATTCTGTTTTTATCAGGCATGTGAAGAGGTTAGATGACAGGAAGGGCTTAGTAATACAGAACTTGATCCCTTAGGTCCATTGCTGAATGGACACATGTAAAGAGAAAAGGCATAGGTAAGGCAGACTGCTGACACCAAAGGAGGTTTTTAACTATAGTAGTGTCAGTTCTAATATTTCTTAATAAATGGATATTTCAGAGTCAAATTAGACTCATCCCAATCACTTCCTGCACCCCTTACCAGAGGGTTCTCCAGGGATCTATACTCATCCCACTCTCATTTTCAGTATTTATTAACAAACTACCTTATGATCTCCATAACTTTCCTATCACTCTTTATGCAGACATCGTTATTTAATCCAGTTCCTCACAGTCAACAACTTAAACCAAGCATTAGTCTGACCTCCACACCATTAATTTTTGGCTAAACAACCATAAGTTCATGAGTTAATTAAACAATATTTAGGCTCTAAGGACATCTAAGAATGCTCATAATCCAGTCTTAAACCCTTCTAAAATAAAAAGTTTAATATTTAGAACCTCTCAAAAGCTGAAAAAACTCCTAAAAATCTCAACCTTGCAGATCTTAATGTTTCCAGTAGAAATATACATATTTAAAATACTTTTGTTTATGGCTAGATCAGTCACTTAACCACCAAGGCCACAATGAAAACACCAGATGAAAAAGATCAGTGTTCTTTCATTCTGGTCCTGGAAAATATCTCCTTATTTCTACAGCCCAACTAGAGCTGCAATAGGTCAAGGAGTCATGCTTGAATATGGACTCCCCATCATAGCCACAACCTCTAAAAAATCCACCATTGAAAACAAAATCTGCCAGTTCATTTGTAGTCTCACCCAAGAACACCACTGCATCACCATCTCCAAAGCTAAATGGCTACCAGGCTCCTAGTGTCTCTTCTTCTCAAACTATTTCAACCAGGTATCTTCCCATTTCTTACAGCCAAGCTCCATTATAAGACCACCCTCTACATCCTCAACAACCTCTTCCAGTTAACTTCCTCAATCTGGACACCCCAAAATACTGCAGTCTGTTGACCATTCCTTCTCCATTCCTGCACCCAAACTTTGGAAAACCCTCCCCACTCACCCATAATAAGTCTCCTCTTTCGTCATCCTCAGCTCAAAAGATACCTTCATCACAAATCTGACTGCAAGTGCTTTTCCACTGGACACATAACCTAACTCTCTCCTGACCTGCATCCCTCTTACTTTGACGCTCTGTTCTCACCTGCTGCTTCCCTCTAACCTTTACTAATAAAATTTATCCAAGTTTATATCTCTACTGTGTTAATAATATTTACATATTGTATCAATGTTTATGGGATTATCTTCCTTCCATGAGTTCCTTGTTTATGAATTTGTGATCAGTGTACTACCCTGTAAACAAAAAATATGTACAGAAAGAAAAGATATCAGCATAATGTATTTATTTACTTACTTACTTACATTGAATTTGCCTTGAAAGTATCCATTTGTGTGTGTGTGTGTGTGTGTGTGTGTGTGTGTGTGTGTGTGTGTGTGTGTGTGTGTGTGTGTGTGTGTGTGTGTGTGTGTGTTTCATGTCATTGTGAATTGATTCCATGTAGCAAGAGCATTGCAAGAGATCTCTACCCTACTATAGATATGAGTCATGATCTAAAGAATACTATCCTCCTGGCTGTTTTAAAGTGTCAGATATCGACCAAACAATTTTAGTGATTTTTGTTACATACATCAATGGCTCATACCTAAATAGCTATACATTTTTTATTTGCTCCTTTAGTCTGATGTTATAAAATAGCTGTTTGAAAAGCTTCTTCAGATAACAATTATTTTATGAATTATTTATTTATTTTACATTTGTTAACTGGGAAATTCTAACTGGACCAGTTCCATTTTCAGCAGAGGCCCAGGGAGCAAACCTTTTAGTTGTACAAAAACATTACAGCAAGTATAATACTCAAATAAGATGTAGTAAACAGGTTATAACATATATGGTGAACATAGTAATATAACAAGAAATAACTAAAAACACTCCAAATAAATGATGTTATAGAAAATAAGTAAAATGACAATGTCAGTTATACATTGGTAAGAGAAAAAAATATATTAAGTAAATTCTACAGTTAAAAGTTCAACTTTTCAAATGAACAAGCATGCAGGTGATCAGAGATCAAGCAGGTGATCAGAGAGCAATTTGGAGAGGTAATAGCAGTATGAGTAAGGTTATGTGATATAGGGACATAACCAGGTACTAAGGAGATGTGATTTGATGGAGTTTTTGAATATAGAGATGGAGGGGGCAGTGGACATGGAATGGGGTAGAGAGTTCCAATTTCTGGCAATGGTGTGGGAGTAGACTGTTTTCCCTGCATTATTATTGGCCTTGGTGATGGAGAGGAGAGATTTTTCACTAGATCTGAGGTAATGGTTTGCAGTGTACACAGTAAGTTGATTGGATATTGAGGGTTTTTTTCAGGGTATTTGAGAATATTGTCGGCTGCACCCAGCTGGTGATAGTTAAGTAGCTGTGGTAACTCAAGCCATTTTAGTCCTTTTAGTGCAGTACAGTGATGGGTTCTATAGGCTGAGTTAGTAGCAAACATGGCTATTTTATTGTAGCATGATTCTAGTTTGTCTAGGTCACACTTTGTGATTTGGGTGAAGATTGGTGCTGCATATAATAGAGTTGAGAGGAGGTGGCTTTGTGCAAGAGTGACTCTAGCTTTTTGTGAGAGAAAGGACTTATGCCTGTATAGGGAGCCTAGCTTTTTGTGTACTAGTTTTATAGTATGTGAGATGTGGACATCAAAGTGAAGATTACTGTCAATTTCAATGCCCAGAAGTTTGGTGTGGTTAGAGGGGGAGATGGTGGTGCTGTCCTTAGATGTTATGGTAAAGGGGAGGGGGCGTTTTCATCTATTAGGGGAAAATAGTAACAATTTTGTGTTTTTGGGATTTAGAATTAGTTGGATACCTGAGATCCATTTTTCTTCAGAGTTGAAGGTATCCTGAGTGAGTGTTTGTAGGATGGTGGGAGATGAGGCAGAGACGATCAGGGTTGAATCATCTGCATATTGAATGAGTGTTGCATGTCGTGTAGAGCTATTGAGGTTATTTGTGAATATAGAAAATAGTAGTGGGTCCAGTATAGAGCCCTGTGGGACTCCTATGGTGGTTGGACGTTGTGGAGACAGATTTCCTTTCCACTGGACAGATTGTTGCCTGTCAGATAGGTAGCTTCTGAACCAGGCAATAGAAGAGGAGGTGAAGGATAGTGATGTTAGTGAGTCTAATAGGATGGAGTGGGAGACCATGTCAAATGCCTTTGAGAGGTCTAGGAAAATGGCTGATACATATTTGTTATCATTCCTGTGAAGGTTGATAAGATTAGTGAAGGACAGAAGGGCGGTGGTAGCACTGTGATGTGGATGGAAACCATGTTGTGTGGCAGATAGGAGATTGTGTGTGTTAAGAAATGTCATGGATGCATTTCTCAAGAATTTTAGATGGGGGCACATGATGGCAATAGGTTGGCAGTTGGAGAAATTGACCATTTTGCCAAAAATGTAAGCACATTATTAATGTTTTTAAATGTGGTATCATGTTTAAGAACAATTTTTGAACTGACATGATAGTTATTTGTCTTCATTTTTTTCTAAATAAGAATCATACAGACTCTTAGTTAATGTTCTTTTATGTTTTGCACATTATGGAAAAAAGTATTAAATGTATTCTTACATGGAAAACAATGAAGGGAGTTAAAGTGATGTCCACAGTTGTTTGCTTCAAGTCATTAATATCAAGGATTCTTCAAACTATGTGGTTGTGTGTGTGAGTGAGTATATATATATATATATATATATATATGTGTGTGTGTGTGTGTGTGTGTGTGTGTGTGTGTGTGTGTGTGTGCATGTGTGCAGATGTGCATGCGCAGGCATATGTATGAACACACGTGTCTGTGTCTATATGAACGAGTATGTATGCAATTTAAGAATTCATAGTAAATAGCAATGATATATCTTTAAATTCTTAGGATTTAAAGTTGCTATCATCCAGAGTGAGAAAACTGGCATACATAGGCACATTCATTTTGATTTATGAATTCACACAATTAAGATTAGAAAATATCACAGGAAAGAAAAATGCAAAAACATTATATCTAGGTCAGAATATTACTAAAATCAATTTTATGCAGTGCAAGAAGCAAGATATTAAAACTATTTTCATTCAGTAAAATGAATAATCATTAAGAGTTCCTTAATTAGCCCCAGCAGGATATATGTTGAGAATATGTATTTAACAGATAGAGATTAAAGCGACATTAACTTGCTGAGAATGTAACATTGTTATTTGAATTAACTTGATCTGTAAAGTAAATGACACGACAGCTTCTGTGGTGTTCATTTATGGCATTATCAACAAGTGCATGAATACAAGAATACTTTTAAAATCAATCACATTTGAAAATATGTATTATGCAAGCAGTTAGTCTAAAAAGGTACAAACCTTAAAAAGTAGTACTTGTGATAAAAGGAAGAATAGAGTAATTCATAATCAGCAATACAGCAAAATAATCTTGCATGGAGGAAAAACGTATATTAGTTAAATTTTAACTACATTCACCTTTAGCTTGTAATACAGATCAAACAAACTGTCAATTTCCAGCAGTTACTCTGCTATTAAGATGTCACATATAATGATTAATGAAATGTCACATATGTAGACATTTACTTCAAAAGCAATACTGCATATGTAGATTTAACAAACAATAAACCGAAGGGAAAAAAAGACATAAAGCAAAAGAGATAAGAAAATTATACCAACCAGTACGGATCTTTATTCATAATATTATAAATCTATGAATGTTCATCTGCATCTGAAAAATTTTACTACACGTATTTATTTTCTGACTGTATAAATCCATTCTGACCATTTTTCAGCCATAAACCATGTTGCTTGGGAAGAGTAGATAAAAATATACATGAACAGTTTAAAGTGGCCTGTTAACTAGCATGTTTTTGTGAAGTGGGAATAAACCTCCATTAAAATATTTTGATAAGTATGCCAGTATTTTTGGTGAGGAATAAAATACTACAGCAATTTTAATTTCATTTATTACATCACTCTATTCAAATATGTGATATTATTTAGGAAAAGCATGCCCTGCATATTTATTGCATTGATTTGACATTGTAACACTGTTTTGCTGATGGCAGCATGAGCTGTATTATTTATTACTGATTTATTTGCATTTGTTTACCAAGAATCACTAGCAGACATGATACATATTCTCTAGAGTCCTTTGGAGAAAAATCTCTGTGCAAAAGGAAAAAAAAAGCAAACTTTACAAAGACAATGTTAAGAAATTTGGCCTGAACCTCACTTTAGAGCATGGAATTAAAGAACACAACCATTAAACTATAACACTGCCAAGTTAGTGCCATCTAAATCCATTTCTTCTCCATTCAAATACTTAAGAATGTCAGTATTGTAGTGATGAATACAATGTATGGTCATTTTCAAGAATTCCCATACATTATTCTATTTCAATATACGATGCTATGTAGGATAATTATTTACACTGCAAACTTATTATATTGATTTGATCACATAGCAGACTGTTTTGCTGATGAAGGCAGAGCGCTATTATTTATTGCTTGTTTGGTCACATTTGTCATCCAGAAATCTCCATCAGGGAGGTTTCTTTTTCAGTAGAGTCTTAAGAGAGAAAGTCTCCTTGCAAAGCAAAAATGTCTTCCCTACACATGCTCAAGGAGAAATTGCTGATGTGTCAGTAGTCCGCAGGGGAAAAAAAAAAGATGAATGACGTAATGCCAAATGTTTTTTTCCCATAAGAAATCACTGTCAGTGCAATTTCTTGTTGTCTGCTGGCAGTAATTCACTTTTTAGTGAGATTTCTCCCTTCTTTGAGTTGGTGCAAGCATGTATTTGGCATATATATAAGTTCAGGGGGTGTGGGGATTCAGACAGGCTTGCCCCTCTGCAAAAAGTAAGAAAATGAGCAAGAAAAAATGTGTTTTTCAGCCTTTTGGATTTTAGGCATTTTTTTTTTCATTCTTTAGAAACATAAATCACCAGGAAGATGGTGATTCATAGTAAAATCTAGGAAGACAGCACATTAATTAAAAACAATATTCCCAGAAAGTAGATAAGTAATAGTTTAATAACTATGCAACAGTAGACAGTGCACAGTGATACAGTAACTACATGACAATAATATCTGAGGAAGAAATACTATATTGCACCAGTACAGAACATTGTGCATAGTAAAAGAGCATCTGCTACTCAAATTTACAATAATAAACAAGTGTATGATAATAATGTTAGAATAAAATAAATGTCTTATGCAGCAAGGAAGATAATACCTATGGACAATTGAATGCAGGTGGAACATAGATTTTTATTTTATTGTAATTTTTTATTCACCTCTACGCAGTGCCTACCCTGTGCGCTTTTGATATCTAGCGTATACTTGCCTAACACCCCCCCCCCTGCTAACTGGATTAATTGCGCCCTTCATGGACTCCCAGCTATTCTCCTTTGCTGATAACTTCTTGTGGTGGTATAGTATTTTGGTGACTCAGTAATATGGCTGCAAAGGGTGGTATCAAATGGATAAAGGCAGACTTGCACCAGAAGACATCATGTTGTTAGTTCCTGGTCAGAATTCCTAGCCATGGTAATCAAACTGTAATGGCATCGGTATGCATGATGCAGGCACCATATTAGGCACTAAGTATCTGTCACTCATCATCTTTTTGTAGAGGCCTGTGAGGTCATGGAACAAAAAAAATCTTTAGTGTCTGGGATGAAAGTAGCAATGTTATGTTATCCTGCAATAAAACATGTAGATGAGATTTTTTCTTAAAATATGCTTGGATTAGAACATGTGACCTTATCTTTTTGATTAGTGGAGTTGGAGCTCTTACAGATTTTTTAACTTATTTAATTTATTAAATTGATATGTGCATATTGGTACCATGCTTTAGTTTACATAAGGTACTTTTTACAAGTTGATCCCCAGTGCATTTGGAGGATGTATGGATTTGTTTACTGAGATAGCCTTGTTCCCCTTCTCATCGTCATTTGTATTTCTGGCCAGGGTTTCTAGCCTTAGTTTGGTCATTTATTTACTTATGCTATGCAGAAGTATGACTGTAATACCTGAGACTATTACTTACAAGATCTGAATAAACATGCAAGAGCAGGCTCACTTATTAAACATTCATTCATTCAGTCATACTTTCATACATTCATTTATTCATTCATTCTTTAAAACTATAACTCACTTTATCAAATTATGCATCATGACGCCTATGGTGGCAAACATCAGAGAGAGGATGGAGAACTTAGCCTTTGATAAAATACCAATATACTCCAAGATGATCTCTCTCTCTCTCTCTCTCTCTCTCTCTCTCTCACACACACACACACACACACACACACACACACACACACACACACACACACACACAGACCCACGCACACCCACACACTCTTATGCATGGCATGCGCATAAATGTGCAGTTCAGAGGATCTCTTAGCCATCTATGGTTTATCTTTGGTATGTGAAATGAAATCAAATTGCCCAACAAGTGCCCATATTATCAAGGGAAGCACCTGATATCTATACACAGAAGACAACTTGTGCAGACCAAGTGTTGAGAGACAATAAAACTAATAAATGTGTCCTTGTTCCATTTCATTGTATGTGGCAATACTTTTATTTTAGTATGTGGGAAATTGAGTGAGTTTTAGTCAAGAACAAAAATTATATGAAGTAAGTCTGCTACACGTGGGAGTTTTGTATTTATACAGTTGTTTGTGATATCATTGGATGGGGACATGGAGAAAGGTGTCATTATTTGGCGATGTCATGTGTGAATAATGACAGCTGCTGTTCCATTCCTTGTGGATGAAATGTTTAAGAAGGGCTAATGGTGAAATATCACAATATACATTTGTGCATATACATTTTGGTTGTGTAAATACATTTTATTAATTTTCATAAACATTATTTATGAACTACACATGTACAATTGTACAGATGTACCAACCGCTCCAGCAACATAAATCTGTTTCACATTGTAAAGAGAAATGAGCAAAAACATAGATGCATCCTTCTTGACTTAATTCCAGTGAACCTATAAAAAATGCACATATGCGATACTCAACTGCATTAACCATTTTAACAGTGTAATTCTAAATCATATCATACAGAGCAATGACCAAGACATAGGCATATTTGATGCATTCTGACAAATGCAAACGTAAAATGCCATCATCTCTGCTTCTTCCTCCCACTGTGAATTCTCCACCATTTTCTCTTACAAGTACTTTGTCATGATCCTGAGATGAGCTAACAATATGCATAAATGAGTTTCAGCAGAACATTATTTAATCATTTAATTGCAGAAGTATCAGACTTTGGTCTCATACTATGTTTTGGTCTTCCACTAACATGCTGTGTATGTTTTGGTACTGATATCATCTCAGACTTCGTTGGGGTAGCTGCTATCTTTTAAATGATATGTAACATTTGTTTATTGTGTTGACCTCATGTCCTCCTTAGTTATGCCTGTGCATTTGCATTTTTTTTCATTCTTGCAGTTTTGAAATACAGATTAATGCAGTACAAGACTACTTCCCTTTGGTGTTGAGGGATACGGAGTGTGAGTTACCTCATTAGGGATATAATAAGACAAATTGAAATACTATGAGAAGCTACATGTGTGGTAGGAGTTGTGTGGTATCAATAAACCACCTAGGGGAGCTTCATTTTCATGTAGCTTTGTATTCATGTAACACCATTTCTAAGATTATGCTATTAGGGGTGGGAGACATAAAAAATTACATCTTCTAGTCCTGACATAAAAATAAAGGTGAATTTTCTTGGCTTTCCCTGTAGTGTGTAATGGTATGGAGAGGTAATGACAGTGTAGAGAAATTGGTTTAGGTATGTGCATTGCCATCACATTTTTTTTTGGGAGGGGGCTTGTTCTTTATAGTATGCTGTTTGGCTTCATTTGTTCTGATATTGATTGTTATGATTTTTTCTGTGTCGAGTTTATTCATTTCTTAATACTATAGTCAACAGAAACCATACCAGTCACATTGGGATGTGCTAGCCCCTTTTTTTGTCATTCTGTTTCCCTGTACTGGTTGCAGTTCTTCAGACTTTTCTTGGCATAACAGATCATGGGAAGTTAATGCTAAAATGGTTTTGTATGTCATTTTCTCACTAGATAGTTACTGGGTTGTGAAAAACATGACGAATCTATGGTTCCATAGTACATTCATTATTTTCATTGAAGTCATTAGTAGGATATTTGGCTGTGAATATGAATCTTGCAAATTATTTGAATAATTTTCAAATATATCATGCCACATACAGTAGCATTTAAACATACAGGATTATGATCCATTCTACGATACTATGTGTTTGATACTTGGATGCCAAGAAATTCACATTAACGGTGAAGCTCAATAGATAAATCTTGGCATCAATGTTGAAAACACATTTAACTTTATCTGGGCCATGTACTATGAGTTAGCAGAGATATGTAGAAGTGCAACACTTTTTAATGGCTTTCAAAGCCTTTGAGAGCTGGTAAAAGAGTCAGTGTTGTCAACAGATGGCAGGCCAAAATTATATCCCTTTGTGAAAAGACAAATTACTTAAAAAGATGTAGGACGTGCAAGCAAGGCCGAGATTGACAACTTAAGATTGCTAATTACGCTGTTACCATTAGTTGTCTTCTCCATGGTTTCCTTCATGCACCCCTCTTTTCCCCTACCCTCCCTTCCCCTGGCCTGGACAGACCTTGTATGCTAAAGACCATTCAGACCTGGTCCTTTTCCACCTTTTCTTCTTCTTCCTTGGGAAGTATTTCATGTTGGTTGTCATTGCCCTGCTTTCTGTTGTCATTGGGTACTTGCAGCTTGCGCCATGCCACATGGGATGGGGGTAAATCTGGTGCTGAGTAAAAGTAGTAAAAGTTAAAAGAGTATGAATCTGCCGCGAGGATCCAACAACAAGCAAAGAAAGAAAGAAGAGAAGAAGAAACTAACATGGATGCGTGGTGGTAGGTACATAACTTCTTATTAGACAATTCAGACTGTTACACTTTTTTTATATGTGTGGCAGTGTGAAATTCTAACAGTTTCTAAAGCTGTTTCATTTTCTGTCAATCTAATTTGTCAGGCAGCACTATTCATTTTTAATCCTTAGTGCAGGAATTGACCTTAACAGTACATGAGTGCTTAAGACAACCATGTTAAAAGTAACATTCTAACATAGTAAAGTCACTTTGGAAGCTTAGTTTCTTTTCCATTTTTGGAGTTTAATTCTGGTGTTCCATGCACTGTATGGAAACTATGAGTCTTGACTTTAGCTATGGTGCATGGAACCACCAAGACACTTAAAAAAACTCTGATTTGGCTATTAGTAAATATTTATTGGGTAGCAGATAATGAAGCGAGGAAGTTGTATTGATAATATGAAATTCCCAGACCTATTCCTGTTTAGAGAACATATTTTTCAACTGTATTTTTATATAATACATTTGGGAAAACACTGGAAGTGTGTTTTTATAGCATTGCTAACATTAAATACAAACACATTGGGCTAACAAAGCCTGACATTGCTTGTTTACAGGAGAAATATTAAGATTTTGCAGAACTCTAAATTCACTCAAACTTTACTCTACTGTGTGGATCTTCATTGTTTGTTACGTGGATAAGTGAGTTTATCACCTTGCAGACAATATTAGGAGTTTTTTGGATTCTTAAAAATATAGTCTAGGACAGATGGCTATATGAGCGGTATTCAGGTCAGTTGCAAAAATATCCATTAAAAGTTCTTTTCACCTTATTTCCTTCTGAGACAATTTCACAACACAGTTGGATAAATATTTTTTGCCTAATTGTGAAATCTGTGAGGAGTAATGCAGTTATGGTGGGTAACATTAATAGTATTATTACTGCTTTGAACTATATGTTTAGATTGTCATACAGACCCAGACCAGTGGCAATATCTCTGGAAGGATTTGTGAGAGACAGAAATTAAGTGGATATATATATATATATATATATATATATATATATATATATATATATATATATATATGTATAGTATGGACTTGCTATTAGCTGGTCCAATTTATTCATCATTCTTTGTCGCAAGAGTTCATGTCCCACGGGATTTAATGGAAGGCTATATAAATTTAAGATTTAGTTGACTGACGTCCCACCCTTGACCATATTGACCTTCCTTGGTCTTGCACTAATACTTTGGGTACAGCTTTTAAAATGATATAGACATAACCAGTCCTTTTACATATAGATTACGCAATTCTCCTCTTGCATGTAAAACAATAAACTTATAATAAATTGATAAATAATAATTGATACATGATAAATTAAGAAATCCATATTTGATTTTTTGGAAGAGTTGGCATGAGGAATATTGGCCATGACTAAGCACCTATTCCAGGGTAAACTTAGTCTTGCAGTCAAGATCTGAAGATTTTTCTCACGAGGATATTCCTGAGGGTGAGAGAGCTCATAAAGCAACTTACTCAAAATCAATTCTTATTTGTTAGTGAACAGTATGTACTTAGCATGCCAAGTCACATAGGAAGTAAAGAGTATAACTTCACAAATTTCAGACCACTAGCCACCCTATTCCACCTATGCAGAATTCTAGAAAAACATGATCACACAACATATTTCATAAAACACATAAGTAATAAACTTTTATCTCATCTTAGCATAGTTTAGAACAGGTCATAGCACTGGTGTTACAATTGTATCATTCCTAAATGTTTTAATTTCACATCTTAATGAAAATGATCTAACATGTATGCTATTCCTTTATTTGTGTAAAGCCTTCACCATAGTCTCCCACAGTTGGCTAGTCAAAAGAGTTACCTAACTTGAAATATTTAGGTCACTCCTCATCTGGTTCACTATCTACCTGTTGAGCAGATCACAAGCAGTGTATTGGAAAAACATCTATTTAGCCTTTACTGCTGTTACAGTAGGTGTCCATCAAGTTTCCTTTTTCAGCCCTCTAATCTTCAGCATTTTTACCAGCATTCTTTATAGGTCAATTGAAAACAAAGTGACAGTTTCTTATGAAAATGATTCTTCCTTACTCTGTCATGCAACCTTTTCTGCCCATCTGCAAGAACTAGCCCAATCTGCATTTAATAAACTAAATGAATGAACATATTGAACAATCAAATCGAATATAACCATAATCTCGAAAAGTATAACAATCTTGGAACAGATTACTCAGGCCATATTTGTTTTACTTTACTAAATTAAGCCATAACTAACAGAAGAGGCACGGCTTAGAACTATCCAGTCTCTCCTGTTCCCATGTGGTACTGTATGTATCAGCCATATTAAATTGTACAGTTTCCTTAGCAAATATAAATAACCAAACTTTAGTGATGGGAGTATTCTCCTTACTATATATCATATCAAATTTTACAGTGTTTGAGGCAAATGGTGTGCTACTTTTGCAATTAATTTCATTCATAAGCATAACTCCCTTGAAATTTTTCTTGAAACTTAAAACACCTGAAACATCATGAAATAATGTACCCACAGCCCCTCACTAGCTGTATTAGTGTATAACTACTGTTTATCCATGCTATATTCACCAGTAAAGGAGATTTATATCCTAGTAAGACAATTTGCCAGTTATTTCTAACAGATGGAACACCCATACTTGAACATTTAACACATTTTATGCTCTGTTAGTGAAACCATATTATAAATAAGTAGTTGTTTATCTTAAGAAGTACTGGGCTTTGTATTACCCAGAATGTTTTGCATGTGCTTGTAAAGTATCACCAATGGCAGGTATAGCAATGCCTCATCAATATACTGCATGTGTTAATGAGATCAATAAGGTCAAACCTCATGTAGCCTTTTTACAAGAGACAAAGTTAAAGAAGCAATACTGAAATCTCATTCAGAAACACTGGATAGGATGAGCTGCTTCCAGATATGCCCTTTCTGCTGAAAGAAGTGTCTTAGTTTTAATTTATATATCCCTGAACTGATCACATGAGTCTATTAAATAAGATTAATAACATTGGAAAACATAGACCACCAATCCTATTAGAATGTTAGTATTTCCCAAGTTTGGATGATTCTAAACTAATTAATTTTTCTTAAGACATTGTTACTGGAATTCATTTCTTATTACTCCAGGTGGCATTAATGTGGTCTTAGACCATTAAATAGAAAGAACACAAATAAATGCTGAAAAAGCAGTTAAACTGCTTAGGACTACTTGGGACTTTATTAAGGACTTCAGATTTACCGATTGCTGGACTACTTTTCATCTAGAGTTTAAATACTTTATATTTATTGACCCATAATGTGGCATTACCAGCATAATAGATTATTTTATTCTGAGTGCAACTAAGATAAACTGGGTGAACTAGATTGAGCATAAGATAATTCCACTGTCTGCTCATTTCTTAGTGTGGGCAGAGTTGGGTATGTTAGGTAATTGGATTTGAAAGCCACCATGTAGGTTTGACATATCTTTCCTGAAAGGAAAGTGTACTAGTGATACAATAAGGACATTTATTTCATTTTTTCTGGGAAGACCCAGCAATACTGAATGGTATGTTGGCATTTGCATGGGAGGGGTTTAAAATGGACACACAAGGGTTTGTTCAAGCTTTAATGTACAAACCTAGAGCCGATAAGTCAGCAGCTTTAGGAGAGCTTAATAGCAGAGTAATGCAATTGGACAAGAGGTATATCTAGAGTTATGAAGGAATAGATCATGACACCATAGCCACAAGGTGGGAAAAATGGGAAAACTTTTACTGGGCCATGGGTATTACAGACCCCAAAATCCTCACACATAAACTTAAAGCCAGGAAAACTGAAATGATTGCCCTGAAAGATTGGTAGGGGTACCTGGAGACCAAACCACACAATATAAATCAAATTATGGTTGATGCATTTATTAAACTATTTCAGAAAAAAATACTGTCAAACCAGATGATAGGGCCATTTTTGTTTGCAGATATTTCACTTTCTCATGTGACAGAGTCAATGAAAGCACAATTTAATAAACTTCTCACATTAGATGAAGTTAAACAATCCATTTTAAATATACAAAGGAGGAAGGTGGCTGGACCTGATAGGTTACTAGCTGAGTTTTATTGCCCCTATGTCTATGAGCTTGGTCCTAACTTGTACAATTTATTTACGTACAGTAAAACAAAATGGAAGGCTTTCATTTTGTTCTAGAACTACATTTATCATCAAGATACCAAAAAAGGATGCAAGTTGAATATAGAAGCTGGGTACAGACCCAATTCTGTCTTTTTTTGGGAATATACATTTTTGCCAAAATTCTACATAAACGCTGGGAAGTCTTTTTACCAGTCCTGATTCTTTACAATCACCAAGGTTTTGTTAAAGTTGGGGGGTGTCTAGTTTGGATCTGGCTCAATCTGATTCAGTGGGCTATGTTCACCTCAACTCTTTTAGGTGCTTTTTGACTTGATCTTTCCAGATGATTTGATTCAGTTGATTGGTACCTTCTCTGAAACTCTCTGGAAGCGTATAGTATACAAGGAGCCATTATAGTTAAATGGAAACTATTGTATTCAGGCCATTATGCAAGAATCAATACTAAAAGTTTAATGTCAGTAGTTATTCCTATTTTAAAAATCACCCACCAGTGCTGATCTCTCTCTCCAATGTTATACATGTTGGCTATCAATCTGCTTTTAGTCAACAAAAACAGTATAGACCAACTATCACTTTTCCTGAATGTACTATATTCTCCTCTATGTGGTTTGCTGATGATGGCATAGTATGCATATCCAACGATCATAATAACTTGAGATGTATACTAGAAGTCCTAAAAATGTCGAGGAACCGCTCTGTCCTCTGTGTTAGCAAATATAAATAATTTCTATTCCATTTAAATCAAACTTGTATAGAAATTAAAACAGCAATAGAGGAATAAATCAGTATTTACTTGCAAATACATGGGAGCAATCATATTGATAAGTATGTTGGTGATGCTGGAGAGAAATATCAAACTGGTTATAGCTGATATTATATAAATGCTGACAGAGTATATCTTTCAAACCTTCCATTTCTTGCTAGAATCAATGTCTTTAAAATGTTCTGTCTATCTAGATTTATATTTTTATGCAGATACCTGCCTAGTTTATTCACTTCCAAAAACTGATGTTGGGATATTTCTTGCAAAAGACAATGCCCAGAAGGCTTGAAAAATTAATTTTATTTCCTTTGCACTAGGAAGTTTGCAGCTCCTTGACTAACCATCTCAAATGAAATAATGCAAACAAGGAGCTCACTAACACCCGACTGGCTTATTCCTGAGATTTTTTTATTCACACTCTCTCCGTCAAAGTCTAAGAACTCATGATACTGAAAACATGTGAAACCAAGACAGGTTTAAAATCTAAATAGATAGGAAGGAGGCTAGCAGGCAAGAAGCAAGGTCTTTTTCAAGTTATAGGACAGGTTATGTGCAAGTTAACGGGCATTAGAAATACTTGGTCAAGGGATCTAAACCTCTTCTGCAACATCAGCAGAATGGTTTGGAAGGACAGGCATATCTCACAGAGGACACCACTGATTTGGAACAAACACACATCCACATAAAACAAAGTTCATCCCTGTCCATATTCAATTGCAACTTGGATCTATGGAGGGGAAAAGGTAAATTTATCACAGGACTGACCCATGTATTACTAATGGAGAGAGGCAGCTCCTAAATGTTTTTTCCATGCATCAGTCCACTCAAATTATCTAGTGTATGATCCCACTTATTCTCATTAGGTATAATATATGATTATCGACTATGAGATGGGTAAGGCCAAACTCTAACCAAATGGGATATGTTAAATTGAGTGCAAAAAGGGAAACTGGCTAGACATAAAATGGCCCACAAATGCAGCTAGTCTAGTACTTAACTATGAACATGATATGGGGCCAGAATCAGTATCTGGTCAATGGCAAGCCTTTATTTATTTATTTTTTTTCCTTGACTGGACGTCCAAAGGATGTTTCTTTTGGCAGGATATTTTTCAAGGAAGCTTGAGTGAGTTTTCAGACTTTCAATGTTTTCATAATTCTAAATGTTCAAATACCAAACTTTGGCAGTACCTATATCTCACATCTATTTACTATGACATTCAGATTCATAAACATCCTAAAGGAATACTAACTTTACTAGAAACCACTACATCTAAAATGTTGGATAAAGGAATAGCTGGAAAAGGTGCTAGCCACACTTTACTCAACACAAATTAAAAAGGAAGACAAAATTAGTTTAGAGTCTAAAATAAGACAGCGAGATGGCATTACATGCCTAGGAAAATAACTTTGGAGTGTGGACAATGTTTTGAGCCATCTCTCATATGGAGATCATATGGTATGCATTATTACATCAATGGACAATTTCCCTGTTAGGCTGCATCATAATATAGCTTGTATGGATGCTAACAGATGCTGTAGATGTACTGTAAATAATGTGGATTATTTACACTTGATATGGAGCTGTCATATGATTAGTGAATTCTGGGCTCAAAGTATTTAAGCAACGTCATGAGTGATCAGGAAAAATTTACTAGGCTTTCAACACCCAGACATTTGGTTACTCAGGCTAGACATTGAATTAAAACTGAATCTATTAGACTAAACAAGACAGAAAATCAATGGAATAGAATTGCTAGTCTGATTATGATTACTGTTATTATTGCTAATTGAAAATCTAACTACACTGTATTTGTCAATCTTTTTGATATGTATGAGCACAAAGTTTGGTCTCATTTGCAAAGTTATAAATACTATACTACTTTTTTTTTTTCAATAATATTTTTATTATTTTTCCATTCATAACACATTTTACAAGAGTAAGTACAGGTTTTATACAGTTGGTATAAAGATTAATAACACTTACATCATATTTACACTATTTACAAGAATGCTTTCAACATTTAGTGGTATTACAAAGGATAAAACTTTCTTTCTCTTTTTTTTTTTTTTGTATTACCCTTCCTATCATGTACTACTACATCTTGTTGTGGGTGATAATTGTGTGTATTATCAGTGTAACCTCTATTCACTGATTCATGCAAGTATAATGTTGAAAATTTGTTCCCAAAGTTTCAAACTCATATGTTTTTGGCTATGTTTATTTAATATGTATTTGTGAGCTAAAATATGTTTTATCGCTAAAGTCCTAAAGCTGTTCCATGAAAGCGTAGATGGTGTTAACCAGTTGGTTGCTATGTAAAGTTTTATTAATAAGAAAATATTTATGAGAGTGGATTTCTGGATTTTTGATAAATTATTTGGTGATATATGTACAATTGTAAATTCCCAATTCAGTGTTGACATTTGGTATCCCATTTTTTGAAGTTGTAATTTTAGTGAATTCCAAAGTTTGAAAACAAATTTACAACTCCAGAACATGTGCAGAAGGTCAGCTGTTTCATCCTTACAAAGTGGACACATTTGTGAGTTCTTGTGGTTAATTTTATGTAGTCTAAGACATGTGTAGTAAGCATTGTTATATATCATGAGTTGGGTAAATGTTAGTTTTTGAAGTGTTATGTATTTTACAGTTAGATTAATCGCTTGCTCTATTCTGTGATTGTCTAACGCTGGTAGTTTATCTCTCCAATATTTAGATATGAGTATATCATCTTGAAATTTCAGCTCTTTTATTAGTTTGTATGAGTATGATATACATTTCTTATTTTGTAAAAGAGTTTTCCATAGTAGGTTGCAAATCCTCAGATCATCTTTATTAATCTTAGTACCCTTTAAGTAACCTATACATAATTCTTTAATCTGTCTTAGTATTGTCAGATATATCTTTGGGAGGCCCAACTGAGTTCTTATTTCTTGAGCTGAACAATTTAAATATGGGTGTAAATCTTGAATCATGATATGAGATAAAAGTGGAAATTTTTCCAGGTCTATTATTTTATTATTAATTTTCAGATTAGGGTTTTTATGAATGGGCTGTAGAATCATCATATGTTGAAAAAGACCCATTGTTTTGAATAGGTTATGTGTTAGTAAAACAGAGTTTTTGAGGGGTTCCATTAAGTTATGTGTTTTGATATTTTCACTATTTAAGAAAGGTAGCGCTTTAGGGTTTATATTCAAACTTTGAATATATTTAAAGTTTAGTTTTACCCAGTGTGGAGACCAACTAATTTCTTGTGAATTGAAATTTGTAATTCTTAGTGTTCTAGTTGCATTAATAATCAAGGAGTAATATTCGAAATTTAGAAGGTCTAAACCACCTTTACTTTTTGGTGTCATCAGTTTGTCATATGAAATTCTACATTTTTTCGGGTCCCAAATGAATCTAGCGAATTCCATGTGAATTTGCTTAAAAAAATTTCTTGGGTATTAGTAACTGTGAAGACATAAAAATGTATAATAATCTAGGCAAAATATTCATTTTGATAATTGAAACTTTTGCTAATACTGGTAGTTTCAGATTTATCCATCTCTTTAGATCCAGTAGAATGTGGTCCCACTTTTGTTTAATGTTATTAAGATAGACATTTTTGTTATCTGTGGAGAATATAATTCCTAAATATTTAATTCTTTCTTCAGATTTTATTTGTCCTATCAGTGGTAAAAGTGAGGAGGGTTTTGGTGATTTTAACGGAAAAATTTTGGTATTTTTTATATTTATTTTATAGTTTGATATTGAAGAAAAGTCTTTAATAGCCAACATTATTTTCTCAGTGTCTGAGACTGGTGTTGTGCAATATATATCGAGATCATCAGCGAAAGCTGACAAGGATAGTGTTGTGTTAAATAATATTGGAGCATTATGGTATATGTTTTGTTTGATATGTAAGAATAGGGGTTATAAATATAAGTTAAACAATAAGGGAGGTAAGGGGCATCCTTGTCTAGTACCATTTTTGATTTGTATTCTATTAGACCAGGTTTTATTTATATATAGAGCTGTATAAGGATTATTATATAGTACTTGCAGGGTTAGAATAAATTCTTGAGGAATATTAAAGTATGGTAAAATTTGTAGTAAAAATTTTATGTTAACTCTATCAAAGGCCTTCTGTGCATCTATAATCAGTGCATATATATTTAGGTTATATTGATTAGCATAGGAAATTAATGTGTGTAGAGTTAGTGTATTGTCAGTGGTTTGTCTAGTTGTTAAGAAACCAGATTGTTCATTTGAGATGATAATATCTGTAATTTTTTTCAGTCTGTTGGCCATAATAGATGTTAGGATTTTCCTATCTAAGTTAAGTAGTGATATGGGTCTGTAGTTGTCCGGGTTCTGTAAATCAGTTTTTTCCTTAGGTATGAATATTGTTTTGGATGCAGTAAAGTGAATGTCGTTAATTTTGTTGTTCATAATATAGTTTAGTGTATGAGCTAAGATTTGTGCCAATGCACTATGAAATGTTTTATAGAATTCTGTTGTGAGCCCATCAGGGCCTGGAGATTTATGTGGTTTTAGTTTTCTAATTGTAGTTATTATTTTGTCAATGGTTATTGGTTCTATTAGTTCTCTTTTCTGTTCCTCATTAATTCTCGGGAAATTAAGTTTTTGAAGAAAATTTCCCCCAATATTTCTTATGTTTAAGTGTTCTTGTTCTCCATATATTTGTGAGTATATGGTTTCAAAAATGCTGATAATATCCTCAGTTTTTGTATAACTTTTATTTTTATATAGTATTTCAGTAATTTGAGAAGGTGTCTTGGATTGATTAATCATTCTTGCTAGCGCCCGTGATGGCATTTGAATATGGTTAGCATAGTTTGCCATAATTTTAGATTCCTGAAATGATAGGTTGTTGTTGTGAATCATAAAAAGGTCTTTCTGACATTTCAATAGATCCTTTTCCGTTTGAATGTTATAGTTTTTAATTAGATCCTGTTCTAATGATTTACTTTTAGCCTCCAGTTGCTGGATTTCAGTAGTTTGAATCGTCTTATAATAAGAGGCTTTTTGGAGAAAGATACCTCTTATTTGAGATTTGATTGATGCCCATTCAATGTTGGGAGGGTGATTTTGTTTTCCTAAGTTGGTTGTAGCTATTTTAAGTATGTCTTGAACTTCCTGAATTATGTCCCTTTTAATTAAAAGATTAGGGTTTAACGACCAATTGTAACCCCTTATAGGTATGCTACTTTTGGTGTTTTTAGTAATGTTCAAAGTTATTTTGGAGTGATCAGATAGAAACCGAGTGTGCACTGATACTGAGGGGTCAAAAATTTTCAGTTTTTCCTGAAATAAGAAAAAAGTCAATTCTCGACCACATTTTATGGCAACTTGAGTAAAATGTAAAGTTATTTGGATTATTTGGGTTGTTACCGTAGGTCAAAGGGTCATATATGTTAAAATCATATTTTAGTTCATTTAATGCAAATATTGCTTATTTGTTATATGCTGCCTGTGGACTTGATTTATCTTTCTTAGGATTTTGATATGCATTCCAGTCACCTCCAATTATTATGTAATGGTTTTTATATTGATTTAAAATAGGATACAATGAGGCAAAAAAAACATGTTAGTTATAACAGGGTGCATATAGATTAAACAGTAGAATAGGTTTATCATAGGTAGGAGTTGATAGGATTATATAGCACCATCTGCCTTCTTTATCTGTTTTGGATTCTAGAATTTTATCTTGATACTGGTCCTTAATGATTATAGCTACTCCTGCGCTATTGGTTCTACCCTCAGAAGCTATAATTTCTCTTATCCATTTCTTCCTTTTTATTTCTGACCATTGCTCTGTAGTTAAATGGGTTTCTTGGATTAATATGCAGCTTGGTCTCGCCTTCAGAACTACATGTAGAAACAGTTTTTTTTTTTTTTGATGTTTTGAAGCCCTTTAATATTCCATGAATCTATTTCCCACATTCATGAGACTTTTCTTTCTTTTTGTAGTAGTGATCTTGAATGTTTGTGTACCTGTGTTGGGTTGCAATTATTTCTAAGGAGAATATGATACTAAAGCATTCTTTCATTCCCGTCCCTTCCCTGTGCCTACCCACTATACTCCTGGACCAGGAATTAAACAGGGCCTGTCCCAATTTAGATTCTGAAAATATTTGTATTCTTAGTATATGTATACCAAAACTGTTAATATTTGAAAGGTAAGGAAAATGTAATACCCCTGTAACCTCTACCCTAATTAATACAAAGTCTAACCCACTCATTCCCCAATAACACTGCTTTAACAATTGCATCTCCTTATATGAGCTTTGAAATGAGTTGTCTAAGATTATATAACCTTTGTAACCCAAACCTGTTTTTAAATTAGTGCAGATTGCCTCTTTCTAATCTACTTGTTACTAAAAGTAATTGAACTTCTAACAACTGTTTACCTCATTACTCTAGGTTATTAACTGATTATGCCTCGTATTAACACTAAGAGTCTTAACATCTCTTCATTTTCCATCCATTCTATACTTAACAATTGTTTTTAATTACCTATAAGACTCTGATGTATTTTTTTTAGTGTGACCTATAAGCATACAATCCTGTGTGATCACGTATCTCCATTTGTACAAACATTTAGGTGGGTACCAAAAAAGATATGTACATTTTACAATACTGGGAGCAATAGTTTCTGATTATAGATTTTTAGTTTATGCACCCACTTTTGTAATTACTGATGTTCTTTTCCTCTCATGATGTTGCATAATTCAGTAAATCACTGTTTTTGTAACTCACTAGTGAAAATATGATATTGATAAGCTTAGAACTATTTGGAGATAGTTATATACAAGATACTCTCCACTAAGAGACAGACCAGTTAGAAGTTTAACATTACTAGAACATTTTAATTTATTCCACCAAACTGATTTTAGTATAATCATGTGTAAAAAAACAAACTTTAAGCTGTGAAGCTAATCACTGTTTTATAAAGCTCTGCAAAAAATATGTAATTGAGTTTGGAGAATTTAAATGTATATGAAGTGCCAGTATTGTTTCAAAATTGTTTTGTAAGTGTTTTCATTACTTGGCACCTTTATGCTTAAAAACAATGTATTGGCTTATACATTTGCCACAATGATAGTATTGAAGAAATCCACTGTAAATGGTGTTTTGGTTACCAACAGTGAATTACCTCAGAATTTTATACCATTATTTGCTTATTGGAATGAAGGGATAATATAATTGATGCATCTGATACATTTAGCACTGAGGGAGGTTTGGTGTCTGGTCTTGTATGTTTGTGAGTAGCTCATATACTTCATATAGTTCATATACTCTTATATTTATTTCTGTTTTCTTTGACTGTATTAAACACTTAATGTGTAATTTTAACATTTTATTAATACCAAATACTATTGGATGATAGTCAAAAGGCAGTCCTATAAATGCATGGTTCTGATGGGAAATTAACTGTAATCTGATGAAGTTGGTGACGAAAACGGTATTTTGAGAAAACTTTAATTCCTTGGTTGTGCTTGGTGTGCTGTAACTTCGCGCTTGTTTTCATTAAAGAGTTTGTGCTTGTGGATCCTTGGTGTCCGTTTGTTGTGGATTCTCAGTCTTTTTTGGGCACTTACCTTCAACTAAATGTTTGTGAGTAGCTTGAATTGTTTCAAGTGTAAGTGATTTATTGTACGAGTCACTTTATTTAGAGGGAGTCTACATGAAAGATTAGAAAACATGTCTGCTAGTTGTACTGTTAACTACCTGAATAACTGAAATGATTTTTTCTTTTATTTACAGTTTCTTCAGTTTTTATGTTCTTCAACATAGTTAAGCCGGTTGCTTAGCTTCTCGACAGGGGATTAATTCTGTTGTCGGACTTCTGGGAGCGCCACCTCCTCAGAGAGCCCTCAAAAGCCGGAAATCAGTTTACAGTTCCTCGCGTGGGAACACTGGACAGTCCTCGATGCTGTAATTTTCTTAGCGAGGTTCACGTAACTCGCATAGCGAGATTTCAGTTTGCGCCACTTTAAAAGTGGGGCCTTGAAGCTGGACAAGGTAAATTCAGGGAATAGTAAGTCCTCGACTGTTTCCACGATATGAAACAGAGTTCGGAAGCCATGCCGGGTCCATTGCAGGGTGCACTCAGCTGTCCAAGTTGGGAAATTTCTTGAAAAACTTCAAAAAGGTAGATTTTGCTTCTTTTCTGTTAGCGACTGTGTATTTAATCCCCTCCACATAGAATATTAGAGAATTTGGGTATTCCATTTGAAATTTTTGTTTTCTGTCTATCAGAAACTTACAGTAGGGGGATAGCAGCTGTCTAGCTTGTCTAACTTGAAGAGGCAGGTCTTGGGTTAGGAAGATTCTGTTATTATTCCATAGTATAGACTCCCCATGTTTCTTTGTGTTTGTTAATATTTTGTTAACATCTTGGAAGTTCAGCAACTTGACGTATATTGGTCTTGGTGTATTAGTAGTTTGTATTTCTCTCAGGGCTCTGTGCACTCTCTCAATTACTATTTGGTGTTCTGTTTTTTGGTCATTTAGAAGTGCTGCAAACACATCAGTTATGGAATGGATCAGGTCATTGTGCTGTATATTTTCCGGCATGCCTCTTATGATTATGTTATTTCTTCTGGATCTTGCCTCGAGGTCTATTTATTTTATTTTATTTATTGTAGTTGGTTTACCAGGATAGTCCATTGGGCCATAATGAACCCATTTTCAATGGAGTCCTGGGGAGAAAAGCTCCAAAAAATACATTTTTTTTTTTTTTTTTTGTACTTATGAACATACCTTTTTGCCTGCATGGTTTGTATGTCTGCTTCATGGGATTCCGATTTTTTGGATAGTAAGGCTATTTTTTCCTCATTTTCCACTAGTTTGGCTTCAGAGTTATCCATTCTTTGCAAGATTTGATTAATGGAAGATCCAAAAGTCTGCAGTTGAATAGACAAGTCTTTAATTGCCTTTTGAATAGGTAGTAAAGCTATTTTTAAATCATCCATGTTTGCTAGTTGATCTGTTTTATTTATTGTCCCAGATTTTGCAGCATCTTGTTGTCTTGCTGTTTTCTGTTTTTTAGCATTTAAATCTTTTTCCGGTGATAGTAACTCAGAGAGTTTGTTTTTTGTTGTTGTGAAGTCCATTTTTTTTTATCTTCTTTGGACATTTGGTGATGATAAAGCATCTCAATTTGAAGGTGGATTTGCAGTAAGCTCTGAGCACATGGTTCCCTTCCTTTGTTTCTCAGTTCCAGTTAATCCTGTGCAATCCTGGTGTAATTAATGCTTCTTTTATTTTAATTTCTCCTTCTTAGGGTATTTGGAGGTTAATTGTAGTTGTTCACTCAGAGTATTTATTTTGAAAAGGCGCAGGTCTTCCTTCTAGGTTGATTATTAATCAATAAGTTTTGGAGAGCTATGCAGTAGCAGTGTTTACAGAATAGCGGCCATCTTTTGTCTCCATAAATGCTATACTACTTTTAAATACTTTTGGAACATTTTTTTATCTGTCTTAATACAATATCATAGGTGATTACCAATGTTGAGTGTAAATCCTAAGTAATGTATATAATTATCATTGCTCTGCTGTAGTGTCACTTTTTACTGTCTTTCTTAAGGTCATATAATTTGTCTGTAGTTTCAAAAAGAAGTTGTTGAAAAAAAAAAAAAAAAAAAAAAAAAAACACACACACACACACACACACACACATATATAAATATATATATATATATATATATATATATATATATATATATATATATATATATATATATATATAAATACTCACATGTATATCTGGATCTACCAGACTGCGCTGAAATCCCATATTTTTGAATCCCAGTTTGCAACACTCAAAATGCCAAAATCCCACATCATTGAACCAGAAAAACAATGTAGATCCACCCAGGGTAAGTAACCACTTACCCAAAAAGAAACAAAACCCAAACCCCACAATCCCTAACCCAACCAGGTGGGGACTATACCTACCACACCCCCCAATGTGAGGGGCTGTGCCCACACTCCCTCTAACTAAATATACCAACGCCGATATCACATTACAGTTGGCAATAAGGCAAAGTTCACCATCTCACACAACAGGTTATTACCCTGAGAAGATCTTCGTTGTTAAGTAGTTTTCGATATTTTGAGTGCCGAAAACTGATATACGATAATATGGGATTTTGACAAAGTCAGCAGACCCATATATATCTACATATAAAGATCACCCAGACAAACTAATTAGTAAAAACTACAAGAAAACCTAGTCAAGCTAGAATTTTCACTGTTTGATACCTTAAACCTACTGTAATGGAGGCTCACGGGATATATATGCAAATGGCCACTTAAGAACATCAAGTGTTTCAGCTATATGGTTTCTGAATGTCTATGACTTTTTCTTTTTTCTTTTTAAGTCTTTGTGGATACATTCAGGCCAATAAAGTCAAACCCCACTAATTGCAGACATGTATGTTTCAGCCTTTGTATGACCTCATCAGCACATCATAAGTGGACAACAGTTCTCAGGAGGCATATTAGTACAACTGTTATAGAAGGACCATGTAATAAAATGTCAGCAATGGCCATCCATACATTAGCTCACATTACAGATTGTAATTCTCTGCTATAGGCATACTGTACAGCCATACCTCAACATAACATGTGTCAATGACAGCAACATTGACATGTCAAATGTTCATATGGTCATAGGACATTATTAAGCTAATGGCCAACATCACATAAAATCCTAGTCATTATTATACCATTTAAAACAAACTCCTTATATCTATATGCTGGACGATAGTAAGCCTATTGTACATATGTGTGTATGTGTTGGACTGCATTACATACTGCCACTGTCCATATGGGATGTGCACCACATCCTGACAAAGTCATTTGTACAATGTGGGATTCAAATGTATATACAATAGACAACACATAATCTTCCACATAGGTGATTTTTCATCCTTGCCACAGAAGATATGCCTGTTGAATCTTGGCCTACATGTATTGTGGGCATTAACTTATACAAGATGCCACAAGGGAGATTGGGTTACAAGTGTGTATTTTACAGTCATTACTATGCATACTGGTTATTGGAATTGAGACCTTGTTTTTCAGACCTGGTTATTAGTTACACATATATATTAAAGAGTTGAGTGATTAACTGTGTAAGTGTATGACACGAGAGTTCAGAAAATAAATGTTTAAGTCTACCATAATTCTACTGATACCCACAGCCACACATTTAACATATATATGATATCCTGTGTATGCTCAATGCACCTGCTATACATAGTTATTTCTATGTCTAATTATATATCTATTGCAAATTTTAATATAAAGTAAAGTAGAACATTTTTCTATTATGAATTTTTATATAAAGTAAAATGGAATAACAGTAATAAAACTTTTGAATTTGCTGGATTAGAACTCAGTCTCAGCTGTATTGTAACCCTTACCTTACATCAGCTGCATCAGGAACAACTAGGCATCAGCTTTATATTTTCACATTCATTACTTTGCATGCATGGTGACAGTCGTGCAACATCACTAATACCACACATGATACTATGTATCCATTTTGAAATTGACAAGTGTCTGCTTGTTTTCTGCAGGTGTTCTGGACCTGCAGGTGTTGTGGAAGCTTGATGACTGACGAGTAATGCTGCTTAGCATGTTTGTGCAATGGAAAGCAAAAGATCCAACAATGTATCCTTTTTGAAACTGACAAGTGTTTGCCTATTGTCTACAGGTGTTCTGGACCAGCAGGTGCTGTGGAAGCTTGCTGACCACCTCACAATGCCCTTTAGTGTGTTCGTGCAATAAAAATCAAAAGATGCAACAATATATCCTTTTTGAAACTGACAATATCTGCTTGTTCTCTGGGCCATTATACCATGTTTGTGCAGAGGGGAGGAATGCCCAAATGAAATTAGCAAAGCTCAACATGCATTATTATTGAAAAGAAGTGTTTATCAATTTTCATCACTAAAAGAAAGATGTGAGACTTGAACCTTGTATGATTCATCATTTTACCAGATATGGTACACACACTTGATTCACAGCTTTAATTTATGCTGTCTTTATCATAGAAGCAACTTTCATTAATTCTTACTAATTTTGCCATTTCACTGTATTTGGGTTAGGTAGCACATCACACAAATATTATTATTTATAAAAAAGTTAAAATATAAACATAAACAACAGCACAGGCTACTTCCCTGTGCCACTTTGCTTATTAACCCACTTTCTAAACCTTTGTTTAACCGATTATGAGCAATTCTTTAAGCTAAGAACTGAATGCTCTTAACTCCTTGCTGATAGTTACGTTTATTACTTCAATTGCCAATCTAGATATCTCTGCATATCTGTTACTGTCACTATTTTGATTTCTAGTACTTTGAATGTAACTACAAATTCTATATGTGTAATGTCTCCCACTGATTTTATTGATATGATTTACCTCACTATGTTACTTTATGACTTGGAGCTTATCTCCCCGAGCCTCCACTGAAAAAGTACAGATGTCCAGCTGGACTTTACCAGTAAACAAATGTAAAATAAATAAATAAAATAAAATAAACATTGCAAACTACATTTTAACACACCTGATAGTGTTTTACACAACTATGGATTTGAACTGTCAGACTACTGAACTTACAAAATACAGTAAAGTGTCTTATCTCTCTTTGCCACTGAAATAGCTTTGAAGCACATATTCAGATCATTGTGCATACAAGCAAGTCTCATTTCTTGCACAGTATTATACAGACATATAACATATAACTATCAGTTGTTTGTGCATGTGTTGCTTACATATTCAGTGAAATGAATGGCCACACAACATTTTATGAATATTGTTTGCACCATTGCAGCTCTCTCTTCTCTTTATATTTGTAGTCATTCTTCTCTTATCTGTGCTGTACTCTCAGACATGCAGTATATAGGGCATTTTGCATTATTGTTCTTAAAATGTATGAGAATATTACATGACAGTAAAATACAGTTTTCATTAAAGGAAGGAGAGTTTGGCTATTAGTTAACAAAAATTGAAAAATGTGTGCTGTTCATTTGGATTTTAAAGCTTGCTACAGTTATTTCTAAACTTTGTAAGTGTATCATGGGTGACACACCCACTGCAGGTAAGGGAGTCTGAATTGTTGTGGATTCTTTCTACCTCTCACTAATTATTCACAATTGCAATCATTAGCAACAAACACTGAGGTAGTGCCTACACTATGTTAACATCTAATACACAAAGTGAAAAGTTAGGATTCAGCAATTCTAATGAGTTCACACTTCATTTTCGTCTTCACCATGATCAGAGGAGTGAATCTACACCATAAGAAGGTAACCATGCAGCTAGGGAACTTGATTGCAAATGGACTTGTGTATTTGTAGAATATAGAGGATTGATATTTATTCCTCTTGATTTATCTGTACAGAAGATATCTGTTGTTGCTGAGACATTATTATAGTTTTCAAGTACATGTTACATTTGTTAACATGTTACAAAGAAAACATATGTGTGTGTGTGTGTGTGTGTGTGTGTGTGTGTGTGTGTGTGTGTGTGTGTGTGTGTGCGTGTGTGTGTGTGTGTGTGTGTGTGTGTGTGTGTGTGTGTGTGCGTGTGTGTGTGTGTGTGTGTGTGTGTGTGTGTGTGTGTGTATATATATATATATATATATATATATATATATATATATATATATATATATATATATATAACTATTATCTGTATGCACTTCTTATTAGTTCACTCTTCATGCAGGCATCTTTGTTATGCATTGACTTTCACAGATAGCCTTATTAACTGTCATCACAAGAGCTACTGTTAAAAATGGTTATCTTACAGTCTTCTGTCTTATTTCATGGAAATGTAAAGTACTATATATTCAATGACACAGGGATGTTATGCTTCTAAGATGGCCCATAGATGCCACCAGGGGAGTACTGAGCACAGTGAGAAGTGAGTAGCAATCATACACAATTGACTCTTGTATTGTAAATGTGTACACATTTTGTGAGAACTGTTTTAAAAGCATTTATAACAAGTGAATTATGTGTTATTCCTTGGACTGTACACACTATTTTCCTGTTGTTTTGGGGGTGAGGGTACCATTTGAGTTTCAAGAGTTTTGCTCTTGTAGTTGTGTAGTCATCCTGGTATTTCCATGGTAAACAATAAAGTACTCCATTGATATTCCTCATTTGAATCAAGCATTGGTTTGTGTGTGAGTGTGATATGTTTTAAACACAACAACCTTAAGTCATGCACATCCTACTTAATTACATTAGCAGGTAACAGTATGCAAGGATATGCAATTCAATTGCGTTCTTTGACATTTATTTTTATATTCCATGTTCAACACTTACCTTGATAGTCCAGCAGTTACAAGTGTTTTACTTTGGAGCTGAGTCTGTGTGATGCTAGCAGTGCAAGCACATGCTCTATGATATTTCTTGTTTGAGCGTGTGCCTCATTATAGTGTTCTTCGGTGGGTGGGTGTGCATTTCTGATGGATGTCATCAGCCATGGCTACAGTGCATATCCTGCATTCCCCAGGAAATGACCCTGTGAGATATCCCCCTTTCAAAACCTCTGATGGAGTTGGGAGTTGTGCCAGATATATAAGTCATGGTAACTGCCAGGGCTGCCAGCACATACATTCAGGATGATTCCCTTAACATTGCACATGACCTGGCAATCAGTGGAGTGGAAGCCCTTTCTGTTTATGTACACCCTTCCCCATTCCCTGGGTGGTGCTTTGCTTTGATTTCAATGTGTCTGCTATCTGTGGCACCTAGGACTTCAGAGAAATGTGCTGCAGGATAGAAATCTTGCATAGCTGTAGCTCTGTCCTCGGCTGTATTGGGAATCTGTATGTAATCACTGCCATGTTGAAGAATAGCATTCAGGAATTGGTGTAGCATCCTGGATGCTGATGCCTGTGACACCCTCAGCATATCCCCATTGGTCTCTGGAAGGTTCCTGTAGCTAACATTCTAAGTGCTACACATAACTTAGTCTCTACATGTACTGGCTTCCCCTTGGTTTGCCCATGCTCTCAGTTGTGGATGACAGAGGTTGCAGAGTTCCTGTAGTGTGTCACTATCTACCCTATAGTGATCTAAAATTTTCACACCATGCAGACCATGGAAAGTTGAATGGGGTCTAAACACCCTTCTCTTTCTTGGACAAGGTCTATTAGCAGCAGCAGTAGCATAGACTTGGGCCTGTTGCACATACACATGTATAAGAGCTACTGCAGCCCCTAACATTGTTTCTGTGTGCAACACTTTCTGTGGCTGTATTCCAGTAGGTTTTTGAATTTGCTTGGAAAGCGTACACTGAGTCTACATGATTGCTTCAGCTTGTTGTCTAGCTCCTCCATCTTAGATTGCTTGATTAGCATAGAATTCAGCTACTTATTTTGTAATTAGCATGCCACAAGGTTTACTGTGTGTGGCTCTACATATTGTGTAGAGCCACTTACTGAATGCAAAGTGGTACGCTACCATGGGCACATCATGGCGTGAAGAGAACACGGTCTTAGAGAACCATGAAAGCTTTATTGAATCCACACCACTATTTTTTATGTTGTGTTAAATAAAAAAACTCCGATTTTTTGAAACAGATGCAAAGGAATCTTTTACTTCCACTTGAGTTGCCACCATCTTAAACAGATGGGACCTAGTTTAGTTTCACATCCAAAGGATGACACACTCAGGAGTACATTTGTGGACCTTAAAAGTCTATAGATAATGTTATGGGGGAAAAAAGAAATAGACAGGTGAGACCCTTGTCTGAAACACACAGCAGTTGTCATTTTAGCCTCTGTAAAAAAAAAATTAATGCATGCATGAGTGTGTATGTGTACCTCAGTGCGTATGAGAGAGAAAAAGAGAGAGCATTAGCACAAGAAAAAAAGACAGACATAAATGGCACATCTAATGTCTTCCAACTGCAAAAGGATACCTATAAACACACAATCCACAATGAATAACCAGTAATGAAACTTTAATGCTTGGTGTTATTGACTAAGTTTAATCATCACCGATTTGCCACCAAATCATTCATTCTATGAGGGATAGAACAGAGCTCTACCTGTGGTGTTGGACCTTGCAAAACCTCTGGGAAGATATTTCCCCAATAATACAAACAGTCTGTAGGATCTCCCTACTTCACTTGTAAATCCACACATGTATATATTGCTTTCCTTTTATCCTGTGTTTTTTTTCTGTGTGGAGAAAATCTAGTAGAAGTTTTAGAGACAGGTTATATGAGTATAATTACACCATAAACAGCAACATCGGCAACAACAACGTTTTCAATGCACAATGCAAGCTTTTGAAAGAATGTAATAGTTTTAAGGAATATACATTGTTTTTTCTCTTGATTTTGCCATTGCCAATATGAAGTGGAGAGAGGAGAATACTACTTTGAATACTTAGAATATGTGTAGGAATTGTTTGTAATTCTATCAATTCTGTAAATTTTATATTATTTAAAAAAATGAAGAAGTCTAGTCATGTGATTAATCATATGTCTTAACAGGAGTCCCCTTCAGAAACCCAAACGCTCACTTACCTGACTTTCAAAAGACCAAGATGAAAAAAACGAAACTCCAGAAGACCGGCCGCACGAAACACCAACATTTCACTACATGTAAGTAACTGCCTGGCCAGCATGTTGACCTTTGCCCCTTACCTCCACGGTAGTGCGATCTGAGAGTTGATATATTTAGCTACGGGGTGTGGAGGGCAAAGTCCCCTGCATGGGTGGGTTTTCTTTGCTTCCATTTTAGTTTGTTTACTAGGTTGGCCAAGCGATTACTTACCTGTAGGGAAATGTCAGTGTTCTGAGTGGTCAGTCTTCTGGAGATTCTTTTTTTTTTCATCTTGGTCTTTTGAAAGTCAGGTAAGTGAGCTTTTGGGTTTCTGAAGTAGACCCCTTAACAGGTATATTTAACCCATAAAAGTTTGATTAATATTGTCTGACAAAGTCTTACTTTCCTTCTGTGATTGTTTTAAGATGAAAGTACTTATCACATTTTAATATTTTAATATTTTAATAAAGTAATTTATTTGGTCATTTGTATGGGTATTTTTATTTTCCTCAGTAACTTTCCTTTGGATTAGTCTTATCAATTTTGAATTGATGACATAACAGAAGAATTATGGAAGTAGTGTTGGCAAATCTTATCTGAGGTAGAGAAAGCAATAGTGGCACAAGTATGGGGTCTGATTTGGGAGGTATGCATTGCATTAGCTGTTTTAAATGATGACTTTAGTGTTTGGCAAGCAGTTTTATTATAAATGGGAAAATAATTCATCAGCAGTACTGGAACAACCTGAAGCTTGCTATTTCTGTGAAAATGCAATGCATTTAGTGAGGATAATAAAAGACAGTATACCAGTGTGCACAATATGGGGAGGTGCACTCTGATGCATAAAGCAACATATTTTGCTGGAAGTCTAAACAAGAGGAACTTCTGTGGATCAAAGCCCCAGTACCTAGCAACAAAAATAATGAAAAAGGACATATAGAAAAATAAACAGCATTAAATGAGGTTTTTTTTTATTGGTAGAAAAGGAATAAAAATTGTAACTGTGTATGTACTGATAAAATATCAGGCAATGGAATATAAAGAGCAGGAAGATAAGTATTATGCGCATGTAACAGTGCAAGTGCTCCTTAAAGTATAAAAGAACTGATACCCTCTTTGGTTTTGCATTGCAAATTTGTTTTATCCTTACTATCATCTCAGAAGCCAGGTAATGCAAAATATTACCTGAGTTGGCCTTCTTGAATGCTACAATTTGAAACAGGAGCTTGTTTTTCTTTCATTGGTATTCACGTCTGTAGTTATTAAAACAGTGGCTTTACTTTGTACCCTGAATATGTTTATTTCAATGAATTAAAGTGAACAATATGCACATAAAAAATGCAAGAACCATCAAATGATTTATAACGAAATTATAATATATTAAGAATAGCTGTAATTAGTAAACCAGGCTAAGGACAGGTAAACTGAATATTAGCAGGAAAGTGGGTAAAAATGAAGGAGGAGTAACTAAAGTTTGCATACTGCAATATTATTTTTTTTTGGTGGGAGGGGCTTTTCTCCTCTCTGTATCATCTTACAGCTCTATATCCAGGAATCCACATTTATTGCCAGATTGGGCAAAACCTAATGTCATCCTGGTGGTTTAACTGTGAACATCTGCCAGTTTTTTTTAACGACTAAACCCCCCCCCCCTTCATTAGTCCCATGATAATGTCTGGGGCCAGGCAGGCAATAGGGATCTGTAACATTTTGCCCCACCTCTGCAGAATGTTCATCCATGTCCAGACCCTATTCCCTCCCTTGGGCACACCCCCCTGATAACAACTTCCCCGGCCTCCAACAGGGGATCATCAGCATACATGCCCACAGGACCCTCCCCCCCCCCTCCCCAGATGGTAGCACTCATCCCTACCAACCAATCCTTCAGTCATCTGAGCCACTAATCAAACCCAGATTTACTGGGCCATAGTCAGGGCTTTGTCCTTCTATGCCACCAGAGGGACCATACAGCAATATTAATTGATTACAACAGATTTATTCAAAAGTTGTGTTAATTCTTCATGGGGGAAAAAAGTTGAAATAGAGTTTAAAATACCTTCCCAGCTGTGCTGATAATAATGTAACAGTATGCACAATTCATAGACTCAAATACATTACAACAGCATAACCAAAACTTGCTAAGTTACCTGTTATGTAAGTGTGGAAAACTAGTAATTGTAAATCTAAGCTCTGTTTTCAGTAATTACAAAGAATACTACACACATATGTGAACATTCTGCTCACTACATATATAAGTCATACAAGCCTATTCAATTAAGACTGAGATCTCATTCATTTGACTGATTATACCTATGTAGCCTCGGGGGCTACTAAACATATAAAGTATGAAGACAGTCAAAAGGCTGTAATAGAAAACAGAAAGAGTTCAAGACTTTACATGCTGTCAAAGAGGTGCATTCACTGGATGAGAGAATTCAGTCACAGCCAAAATGGTATCCCATTTTATTTATCCAGCATAAATGTTTATGGTAAACTTTATTATATAGAATCGAATCGTCCGTGTTACTGGTGTCATAACCATTAAAGATAAATAGAGTATACATAATAGTCACAGTTTTGGTAGCTATAGGTTTGCAGGAAAGTGGCATGCAAACCTTAAGGAGCTATAATTAGGAATTTTTGACATCGTGAAGCTGATACTTCAGAAGATAAATATTTCCTTAGTAACCAAACTTTTGATCATGCCAACAACTTTAGAAAGGTATATACTTACAAGCTCCTGAGATGGTCTCACATATTACTAACTTGCTGCTTTGGTTAGGAGATCTATGTATGTTCATAGGTTCATAGGTAAGAGCTAGGCTAGCTGCCTTACCAGGCCATTTAAGGCCTAGCCAGTTCCCTCTGATGCCTGAATTAACCTTTCCCTTTTGGTGTAAGATCTACCTTATCCATCCCATGGTTGATAATTATATATTACACCTAGGGAGAATAGCTGGGATCTTACCATAGATAAATATGTACCAAAGGGATTGAGACTTACCAAATTCCCTAACAATGTATTTGAAGGAACTGCTTTTTTTAATGATGTAGTGGAAGTATTTAATGAATGTGGTCTTGCCGTTTTATGTATTATCCTTAAAAATAACCATTTAGTTATGGATACTTTGCACAAGAAAATTGTATTTATTTAACATTTGTTTACCGGGAAAGTCCGTCTGGACACATGTCCTTTTTCAGCAGTGGCCTGGGGAGAAAAGATCCGAGTAACAGTAAATTTGCATGCACACATTACAATAATCAATAAAATATAAAGTAAACAAAATGTAGTAAATATATATATATATATATATATATAAACATACAAATTTGTTGCATCTTGACAACAAAACCTAGGCTTTGAACATCACTACAACTATTTGTAGGTATGACGTATGACAAGATATAAGGTTAAGACAAGAAATTATAGAAGTTAATGCTAGGGTGGAAGTGGATTTATTGCATTCTGTCAATGAGTTTAGAGTCAAATATTTTAATATGTTCAAAGATATGAATAAGATGACAGAAAAAAACAAAAAGAGGAAAATTAATAAATTGCAGAGGGATGAGAAGGACTACCAGAGTGGGAAGGCTTATTCAGCTTTTTTACCTAAACGTCTCAGTCCTGAGCATAAGGTACAGGAGGGTTCATCTGGAGAAGTAGATAAGTCGGTTAATGAACAGGGGAATTACACTAGTAACTTCCCTGAACAGGAAGAACAGAGAGTGGTCCCTTTAGGCCAATGCCCGGTGAGGAGGTCCTCGTGGTTACAGAACCAAACTCCACCTACCTATACCTATGCCCAAGCTGCCAGACAGAACCATTATCGGAATCAGGGGGGACAAAGGGGCAGCAGCAAGAGGTATTAAATTTGGGTCATGTAAGTGACATAACAGCTGATGAATCTGTTTATTCCTACAATGATTTTATATTTTTAAGTACAGTGAGATAGAACCCTCTGTTACCCATTTTGAATTATTTCAAAAGGGTTTTACTTTTGTTCTCAGTAGATCTGGGTCAGTGGCCAAAACGGTGTTAGACACAAAGCTTTTTGTGAGAAATTTTAACTTGAAGGTCTTTTTTGGGGGTGGTAGTATTTCCCAACACAATAATCCATTAAGGAGAAGGAGTACTTTTCACCCACCTACACACCCTGTTCTTGCCAACTTTGAGACATTAGTGGAGAGGGACATTTGGAAATGTTTCAACGCCCAGAATAAGAAGCGCTGTGTTTTTGGAAATTTATCTAAGGAAAAGAGGGAATTGCTTTTTGGTATCAACAGGGATAGTAAAATTAGGATTATGAACAAAAAACAAGAAATAAGTGGTAGAGGTAAGCTGTGCTTCCAAAAACCAGTCCAATATCATAAAAAGCACTAGAAGCAACAGGCCACAGCTTATTGAAGTAAAACCAATGATTTATTTCCACAACAAACAAATGGTGAGCGCTTTCATGGACCAAGCCACAAAGAACCCTCTTTCATACCATTCCATACCAATTAAGGAGGTGCAGAGACTCCACCTTCATTTAATGTCACATAAACAATCATGCATCTTAAAGATACATTCAAATGCTTTGCACATAGTTCATCTTCACAGGCTGAAACATAAAATCATGCCCTATAGAATACATAAGCAAAACATATAAAATATACATACATATCCATAAACATATAAAATACTACTAAAATACCTCTACATAAAGGTATATAGGTAAATAAACTACACTAATACCTAAACACAATCACCTAACCAGATCCCTCCCTATAAGAATAGGCTTAATGTTGATTTTATCATTGAAACCCTTCCCTGTACTGGCTTTAAGTCTCACAATCCATTCAAGTTCTTTGGTCTCAACTTTCAGTTTCATGTCTCCCCCTCTACAGTTGTCCATCACCTTATCGACCACCATAAAGACAAATCTATGTGTGTCCCCATGAGCCTTGACATGCCTCGCTAAAGCATTGGTCTCTACCTCTCTGCCTATATCATACAAATGCTATCGCATTCGATCCCTAAGCCTTCTGGTTGTCATTCTGACATAGAATGACATACAGATCAAACAATGAGCCAGGTATACAATATTGTTACTATTACAATTAGCGAAAGGCCTAAACTTAAAAACTCTATTCATATCTGGATATTTAAACTCCCCACTCACATCTATGTATGTGCAAAAATTGCAACTATTGCAGGGTAGGGTGCCACCTTTATCTATGTCACAAGCCTGTGCAGTTCCCTGTGATAACCTGGGTCCACACAAAATTCATTTCAAGTTCTTCTTATTTTTGAAAGTGTACTTTGGCAGCTCACTTACAAACTCTTTGATGGCATCATCAGAACACAGGATGTTCCAATTCCTACGAAAAATATCTTGCAGTGCCTTAGTATTACTAGAGTATGTAACAGACATCCTCATATGTCCTCTACTACCCCCTGCTACTCGTGGTGGCTGTTCACCATCAGAGAAATATGGCTTCCCCTCAGTGTTCCTAGATTCCATAACTTCTCTCAGGGTTCCCTGAAGCTCCCTATCAGCATAGCCTAGAATTAGGATTATGAAGCAGGACAAGGAGGGTGAGGTTGTACTCATGGAGGAATGGATTTACACTGGTAAAATGTTAGAGATACTCCATGGTGATGGTAAATACCAGGCGGTATCTAGGAATGAGATTAACCTGGCTTACAGGAATTTGGATTTGATCCTGGAGGACAACCTGCTTCAAGGTGTCATTGATAGACAGCTATATGCATTTTTGTGGGTACCCAAGCCAGTTATTCCTGGCATTTTTGGGATTCCTAAAACTCACAAAGATGCCCAAAACCCCCCTTTAAGACATATTTTCTCTTCTTCCGGCTCTAAGACAAAGCCTTTTGCCTAATATGTAGATAACAAATTGATATTCTTTTATGGGTTGTTTCATTACATTTTAATATATTCCCGAGACTTTTTGAACAAGTTTAAGGAAGTGGGTTTTAATGTGGACTATATCTTCCTTACAATAGATATTAAGGACTTGCTCAGTGTGATTCCCCAGAACACTGGATTAGCCTGGTTTGAGGAGATCATTCTAGGCTTTGACTTTCTCTCCCCATTGGACTTTTAGTTAGTTCTCGAGAATATGGAAGTCGTTCTCAGGAACAATTTTCTGTTTTTCCCAGGGAGCATATTACAATCAGATGGGGGGGTAGCTATGGGGTCCTCCTGTGCCCCAATTTTCACTAATATAGTTCTACTATATTGGGAGCAATATTTTTTAATTACCTCTCCCTATTACAAGCATATTAGATGTTATTTCCATTTCCTGGATGATATTTTTATTGTGTGGAGGGGACCCAAGGAGATTATTGAACCCTTTTTAGATTTTATTAACCACACCACTAATTTTTTTAGAATTTACATCCAATGTGATGGAAGAAGTGGTTCACTTCTTGGATGTTAAAATTAGGAAAGATTTAAGGTACAATAAATATGTTTCATCTTTGTATCATAAAAAATATTTTTCTAATTCTTATCTTCACCTTAAGACTGAACATCCTTATTCCCAGAAAAGGAACATTGTCAAGGGTCAGATGGTCAGAGCGGCTCGCATGACCACACTGAGGGAAGAATTGATATCTGAACTAGAGTATATAGGTGAACATTTTGTTAGACGTGGTTACCCTGAAGCTCTGGTTATCTCCCTGACTGATCATATTTTACAAGAGTGGGGAGTGAGATATATGCCCATTCTGTCCCTTGAGAATGGGGGGGGGGTAGTTTCTGGTTCTTTTGGGCCAACGACTATACAGATGGATGGGAAGGGCACTGATACACCCCCTTGTAATGACACCTATTTTGTGATGGATTTTCACCGAGATACCCACCTCATGAAAAATATAATACAGACTTATTGGGACATTTTGCTAGTATGCCTAATAGTCTTGATGTGTTCTCTGGGAAACTGAGGTTTAGTTTGAGAAGGGGATGGAATTTTAAGAATATTTTTGAAAGTTGTAAAATTGATTCAACTTCCAGAGTAAAGATAGGCACACACAAATGCGGAAGGTGCCCCCAATGCCCCTATGTAGCCAATGTGGCTCAACTGTATTTGGTGGATCCCATTGGGCTGTTAAAGGCTAATGGGTATTTTAATTGTCATTCTAAAGGGGTGGTATACCTTGTTCCTCATATTTTGCACTTTATATTGGCAAAACAGAAAGAACGTTGAGACAGAGAATTTATGAACACCTCTATGAGATCTCTAGGAAAAGATAAACCGATGCATTATTTAAACTTACTTTGTTATGTGAGGACTATTCTTTTAAATTTTGGGTGTTGGAGCAGGTAAAATGTTTTGAGAGAGAGGGGGGACTGGGAAACCAGCCTCAAGTATTGTGAGTTAATATGGCAACTTAAGTTTGATGCCTGCTCAGCTCCTGGGTTGAATGAACATTATTCCATCCTACCAGCCTTAAAGAAAAGAGCCTTAAAATAAGGCTATGTTATGGGATGTTTACATTTTCTATAGTTATTGAAACCTTTTTATGTGTACATTTTTTTATGTGTGCATTCTTATATAGTCAGATTGACCACAGTATAACAACAACATTTTCACTGCTGCATTTTTTCACTGCTGTATTCTTTACTGTTGCATTCACTGTTGTACCTTGTCAAGTTAGTCAATTAGGTATTGACCGATGAAGTAGTGTTATGTTAAGTGGATTGACTCTTTAATTGTTAATCAATGAGTGCTGGGTTATTCTGATGAAGTTCCCTTGTGGAATGAAAGCGCTAAATCTGTGTGGTGTATTGGAACATTAAAGAACTTGTTTTTTACCTTGGTAGTTCATGGATTTTTGTACTTTCCTGGTGACCAGTGTGCCTGACTGAGTGTTTTTTCTGCGTTCATACCATAGATAATTTGAGGAGAATCATGCATGGGATAAAGCATTCAGAATCTGCTTCTGTCCATTAATAGTACAGGATGCAGTCCTGGGGTAAATTTTCTATTGCCCATCCATAGATCTAATTTGCACTTGACTATGGATAGCAGTGAGCTTTATTTTGCATGTATGAGGTGCATATTCCAGAATAGCGGTATCTTCTGTGAGATGCACCTGTCCCTCCAAACCAGGCTGGTAATGCTGGATTCCTGTTCCCATCATTTCTTAAGCATTTCAAAATTGGCCATTCCATGCTTTGACGTAGATGGGAGGATAATATATCATATCTGACTGATATGTCCATCTTGGAGAAGGAGCTAGAGAGACTGAATTTCCCCTAAAAGTAAGTGAAGGAAAGAAATGCAACAATGCTTTTGATCAGTGGCTGGAGGATATCTACCAGCTTGCTTATATAACTTATCACAATCCTTTCTGTATGTTTTAATGTTGATAATGTTCAGTAACAGATTCTTCTGAAGTACCATTTGTAGTTTTCCTTACCAACTGACTGCCCTATAGATTGCTGTCATATTGTCTATGTAATTCATGCAGATACTTCAGAAGGTACTTTTGGTAAATGCCAGGTAAAAAAGGCCTTTTAAAATGTATGTGTTAAGTCTGGCTCATACTGGAATACATATCAAACTGCCTATGAACAAATTATTCAGTGTGAGAGTGTCTACAAATGCCATGATATCCTGGGGACCGAAGCTAGACCTGTACATATCTGTTTATTAACTCTTGCCTGTTCACCATTTGAAATAAAGAAAGATAAAACACTTAGTGATCTTTATTATACAGTTGTTATTTCTAAGTACAAGAATATGCTTACTAACTTAATAAAATCATATGGTGTCGTAGGAGGTAAAGGTGAAGCTTTCTTTAGCTCTACAATTAAAGAAACCTTTTGTGTCATAGTACTTTGAAATTTAAAGATGTTGTTTGGAGTAATGGGTAGAGATACATGCCTAGGTATTTTCAGAAAAATGTGCTCCAATATAAAGTATATGATACATGATCATTTTTTAATGGAGTAATCAGTAGATTAATGGGTATATTTTGGAGACTTTGACTTATCTACTTGTCAAAGTCAACGTCTTTGTAAACTTTATTGTCATACAGATCAACACAAAGGAAAACGTGTGTATCACTGCATGGAATTTCAATACTCAGGCTTGTGTCATAAGAATGGCAATTTACAGAAGGCAGATAGAGTAATTTAACCCAAAAAATTAAATAGTAAAAATAAACATTAAATAAGACATTAAAAATAAAGTAAAACATTGAAAGCTTTTTTTACAGCAGAAACAAAACAAATACAGCAACAACAGGAAGAGACAGTAGAAATATAATATAAAAAACAGCACTATAAATAAATAAAAGAGGCGTACATGTAAAACTTATCCAACACCAATATATGCCATAAACTTACAGTTTACAGAGAGAGATCTATAAAGTGAGCTATGCAGAGAGTTATGTAAATACAATGGCATATTGCACATAAATGTTTCACCCATTTAGAGGGTTAGGCTAGGTTTGTTGGTCAGCAGTCTGGTAGCATGTGGGAAGAAGCTGTTATGGAGTTTGGAGGTTCTGCATTTAATGTGTCTGTAGCACTCCCTTTTTTACAGGAGTTTGAAGAGTCCATAAGCCAGAGGGTGTATATCCCTCAATAAATTTTGGACTCTACCATAGCATCTGTTTGAATATATGTCTTGTAGAGATTGAAGTGTGAAGCCATTGATTTTTGTGGCCTGTTTATCAGTCTTATCCAGTGCCTTCTGATCAGCATGAGAGCAATTTCCATACCTGACAACAATGTTGTTTGGCAGGATGCTCTCAACTGTGGTTCTGTAGAAGGTAAGTAGGACCTGTGGGGGGTGGTTAGCTCTACGGTCTCCTAAGGAAGTGCACACATTGTTGGGCTCTCATTATAAGGTAGGAAGTGTTTGTGGCTCAACTTAGGTCTTGCAAGATATGTCTTTCAGCTTCTTTAGTTAGGGGTCACCACAGCAGATCATCGGTCTGCAGATTGATTGACAGTGGAGTTTTTATGGTGTTGAGTTGCCAGCCTGGTGCCTCATAGAAGGCATACACACCTACTGTATGTCTTTAAAACTCATTCAACCATAAGGAAGACATGCAGATTCCACACAGAAGGCGTTCCAGCCAAGAACTGAACACCCCTAGGAATTTGGTGCTCATTACTCTCTCCATTGCAGCACCATTGATGATGATAGGGGTGTGTGGCTTATTTTCCTTCCTAAGAGCGATGGTGAATTCCTTGGTTTTCCCAACATGTAGTGCTAAGTTGTTGTCAGCGCACCAATGAACAAGTTGGTTCACCTCATCCCTGTAGAACCCCTAGTATTCCTTCTTGATAAGTCTGACTACTACCATTTTTTTGAAACACTTCATCACTACTGAGGTAAGTGCAACTGGCCAGTAATCATTTAATGATGACAGAAATGCTTTCTTGGGCAGCAGGATGATGTTGGTGGTCTTAAAGCATTTGAGCATTTTTTTCATGGCTGAGAGATATATTGAAAACAATAAAACTCATGCTGAATTTATTTTTCATTTGTCCCCTGACCATTATGGCATCTTCTACTAAAATATTAATACATTGGGCACACTTGCCACATTTGGACATCCACCCTTTCTTACCAATGCCCCCTGTCCTCTCTAACATCTGCTTAAAACTAGTTTCTTTCTTATAAACTATCATGGGCTTCTCTCACCCTATCATGAGGTTGTCCAAGGCCAGCATTATTTTTATTCATTTTCTAAACAAGTAGTTTATATTGCTAGGTGCCAGGCATGTGAAGGATTTTATATTAGAAGGAGAAAAAGAGCATTTAAGGAAAGAATTTACCAACATGTATATGAAATTAGGAAGAAGGATAGAAATAATGCCTCTATAGACACATCATGGAAAATAATGATTACTTTTTCAAGTTTAGTGTCATAGACCATTGTGACCTAGGTCTTAGAGATGGACCTATGGAAGAGTTTTTAGATTATTTAGAGTATCTATGGATTATTCACACCAATGCCACAGAGCCCCCCTGGGCTGAATGCGCAAGTATCTATTGGCAGTGTATTGAAACTGAAAGCAAATTTCCTGTTATGAGAAATTATATTAATTTTCATGAATTAAAGTGCTGACTGATTTGTTTCTTTGTAAATGGAATGTGTTGAGAAAATGTTCAGTTGTGATTCTGAATAGTATCATTTTTATTATTATTTTTTGGCTTTGGTTGGTTTTTATGTATGTGATTTTTTTATGTATGTGATTTTGCATTTAGGTGTACTTGCACTTTAAGGGGTTACTTGGTTTAAATTGATGTTTAATATAATGTATAAAAGGCAGGTTTTGTATTGATTCTAGTATTCTAGACTATTAATTGTAACCAATATCTGCACCTAGCCTCGTGCTCTATGCCTCTCATCCTTCCTGGATAATTTTTCTTTAATATCTTAGTTACTTAGTGAATGATACCTATTTGTCTGCTATTCTACCTGCTGTGTTTTATAAGACTACATATTGACTGTAATGCAAATGATTTTTCATTGTTATTTCAATATGTTATGCAACTTTGTATTGTGGTAATTCAATATGTGATGTAACTTTTTGTGGAGCTTTTCTCCCCGGGCCTCCACTGAAAACGGGCTCTCGAGCCCAGTGGACCTCCCCGGTCACCAAACTGGAATAAATAAATAAATAAATGAATAAATTATGAAGAAGTCCACAATACCGGGAGGAAAGCACTTAATTTTTCATAAATACTGTGCAAGTCATCAGGGGGGCTCAAAAGTTCATGTTTAAGAAAATATAATGAACAACACAAGGGAAGTTTGTGACAGGCACATCTGCCTACGGGTGTTCTTTTAGTCTTTTTTGTATACTTATATAAGTTGTAGCCAAAAATGAATAAAGCATTCTAAGAAGGGAACCATAATTAATAGCAGTACCAACACTATAATGCAGTGAATGCAGGAGCACAACTGAACATGTTAGGAAAAACGATGATCATGGCATCTTTCTCATATGCAGACACAATCATATATACAGCATTTACTACATCAGTTGTATCATTTGTGTGTCCCATAGAACAAGAGTATTGCTCAGAACAACTAAGCATTGTAGCCTAAAATTGCACATTGATTGCAAAGACAGTAACAAAAGAGAGGAATGCAAATGCAGCAAGTAAATTGTGGGCAGAAAAATCATATGATAGGTGGCTGGGCAGAGGAAGGTGGGTCTGTGCAAATTCCACAGAGTACAACACAATGAAAATATCTGCACTTGAACAGATGAACCAGGATAGCCCTTACTGCTACAGATTTTCATCCTGTATATCACCAAGAAGCATAGGCAGAAAAAAAATCTACACTGGATAATGGAATGAGAAGGTCATTACTACAGGGCAAAGTGGCAAATATCTTCAGGATTATGTTGAACTAACCACCTGATAAATGCAATTATGCTACACTATGTGTATAGTTAGTACAGTATAATTGTTTTAGTGTTGATCCGTACCGCCACAACATCAAATAATATCAATGGTGCCTGCTTAAGGATGTGCACTGATGCAATTAATACTGAGGAACTCTGTAAAAGGATTTCTGAAATGCATGCTTTGTTCCCTTTGAATTCTAATCCTCAGTACTGATTTTTGATATGGATCTGTTTATTTCATGTAGTATCTAAAATAGAAGAGATAACAACCCGGCGTCAATCAGTAATCATGTTTAATTAACTTTATTTAATGTTCCTAGTTTCCATGTGTAATCACTTGAATATCATTCTTTCTTTCTTACCTTCATTGCTGATTACGTAAGAATATCTGTAGTAATAAATGTATTTATCAGAGACTGACCCTAGCTATTATTCTTATGCTAGGACATGACATACTGCTGATGGAAATGCAAAGTTATTATGGAAAATAATTGCACAAAGCTTGAGCTGTTAAAACTTTATTTTGTATAATTTAAAGCTAGTTAATGCAGTTTTCTTACATCTATAGAGCGGTATAATGAGCTATGCTGTGCTAAGGTTATTCTTGTTGAAGGATGGAAGAAATCATACTACTAAAGACGGAAAGAGGAAAACAGTAAAAAGAGAAAAATCTTGCTGCTACAGAATTATATTTCTTTCCATATCATGGATGTTAAATATTTTAGTTGCACAACAGACTTCCGTATAGCAGCATATGATTATGAACATGACAAGATTTGCATTTTTGTATTTGTGGTTTTCATGTAGCTACAAACAAACATAGCTAAATTAATGCTTGTCGTGTTACTTTATTTAGTTGATTTCATAATCTGTAGCATATTGCCAGAGATTAAAAGAAGTAGTACTGAAACTGTTGTCATAAACCCTCACAATTAATCCAGCTGATGGTTACTCTGCAACCTTGAACACCAACTGAGATTTGAACTAGATGCCACAAAAAATTATCCAATAAGTACATTTTAAGTAGATTAATTTTGTGATTAACACAAACAGCTCCTATAACATTTCATAAAACAATGGTAAAGTGTCACCTGCAAAGCTAATAGTCTAGGCAATTGTACACTGAACTATGCGGGTCCCACTATTAAGTTCTTTGTATGATCCTACATGAGTTATTTTACTTGTAAAGCTTTAATCAGAAAATTATCCAAATGACCTATATGGCACAATTTGGTGTTGCTTAGTTTTAAAGGCCAATGACATGATGTTTAATGTTCCGTTATGCTAATACTGCTAGTTCCTGAAAAACAGGAATAACCAACTAATCTTAGAGGTCAGGTACTTTAATGAAGTTGCTATATTTCTGTTACTAATTAAGGGATTGCACCTGCACAAAATACTTCACAAATTCTTTCAGCTTACTTTACTAAACTGTTTTACATCTCTCGGTTTTACAAAGAGGTGAGGGATCTATTTTTTATCACTATTTATGCCACCTTTGAGATTCCTAGAAAAGTTTGAACCACAAGGAAGTTTTACTTGTCACAATAGAATTTTAGAGTCAGTAATGCATTTTTAAGTTTCGGGGATGTTACATGTAACACGTGTAAACAAATTGTCTGACACTTTATTTTTGCAGGACATTTGTAATACATCTATCTGGTCCAGTAGTGTGAGAGTTTTGTTCAGTTACAAAGACTTGTTGGAGTCACAAACAATAGAATGAGGTATAGTTGTTTTAATACTTTTGTTATTTATAATTGTTTCATTGTTAATACCAGAAACATTTCCTGTAGAAGTAGGAAATGTCATTCAGATTTGTTAACTAGTTTGGCATTAAGCTGTGTATGTAAACAGGGTACCTCATTTTGTAACATTAAAATGTTAACTATTAATATTTAGCTTAAAATGCAGCACCGTTGGAAAGGAATGAAAACTTTTTTTAAATACAGTTATTAAAATAGTTTGAAGTAATCTTGGTAAAGAGAGTAAACATTAACATAGATGGAAATTATTTACATTTATTTATTAACATTTGGTGACTGAGAATGTCTGGCTGGGTCCGAAACCCATTTTCAGCACTGGCCCACAGAGAAAAGCTACAGCAGTGATCAAAATTGACAATAAAAGTATACATAGTACATCAAAATAACAGTAAGCATATAATGTAAGAAATTATAAGTGATGTTGACATCCTACAGAAAGGCCTCACTGTGACCAATGACTGGTGTCAGAACCATGGCCTTTTGTGAAAAAACCTAGTTCCCATGAATTACCACATCGATGGTAGTCCATTGAACACAGAAGGTGTTATAAGAGATCTGGGAATGCAGGTTGACAGCAACCTCTGTTTTGACCACCACATTACCACTGTGGTCAGAAAGACCTTCTATGTGGCACATTTCATTACTAAGGGTTTTGCATCCAGGAAGAAAGAGGTCATTGTCTCCCTCTACTCTTCCATCATTAGGCCAATCATTGAGTACAATGCTCCATTTGACATGTACCTCACTAGATACCTGCAACAAATGGAGAGGCCAGAAAAGTACCTCACAAAGAGGATCCTAGGGCTTAAACACTTGCCCTATATGGACAGTCTCAAAAAACTCCAACCATTCTCTGTCTCATATCACCTACTTAGAGGCGATCTCTGCTTAGCTTAAAAAGCCATGCCTGACCCAGCTCTGTTAGAAATACTATATCTAAAGAAATTCCAATCCCTCCACACCACATACTCCAGAGACCTCAATCCTATTACCACAATCAACAGAATGTGCTTGAGGGACAGGTTCATAACCCAGATACTGCTCATGCTATGGATTAGCATGTCAGACAGAGCACCTCACTGGCCCTCTTCAAGAGAAATCTTGATGAGTGGATGGGAAACAGAAAATTCACCCCAGGGATCACTCCAGTGGCTCTACATGACAGAGGCACTGGGAACTAAGGTCGGGTGACATGATTCCAGGGTAATCCTCTAGTTTAGGTATTAATTATAACCATGAGATCTTACAGTAGACTCCACTTTATAAAGTAAGAGTTTGCTGGATTTGTATTTACTTTATTTTTATATTCCCACAATAAGGTGTTTCTTACCTTAACTTTGTATATTAACTGTAGTAGTAATTTTAATATGAAGTTCCCATAATAAGGTGTTTTTCTTACCTAGCTAAGAGACATCAGTGCTTAGCTTCACTGAAAGGACTGATTGGCTCCGCACTCTCCACTAACTGGCTCTGCCCCACTTCGCTCCCCTACCCAACCCCCATATCCCACCCACTCCTAGTGGTACTACACTTATACTTCCCTCACCACACCCCCTCCCGGAAACAACCTATCTGAACAAACTAACAATTAATACAACTCCACCTCATCTCACCTATTCTACTTTCCATACTGCCTTCTCTTACACTATCTTACCTTACTCATATACCTGTAGCTAATACTTCCTAGAAAAGACCGTACCTTCCTATAATTTATACTGTAGTTATATACTAACTCTATTTCTGTAAGGTTCCATAACTCTTCTTTGCAGTATGTCTTCCAAAACTAACAGTACCCTACCTAAGACTCCTATAACTAAAAGCAGCCTAGCCAAGCTAATACTCTTACTCATACCTTCTCTAGTTCTCACATTGTCATATCTCCTTACCTCTTATGAAAACATAAATAATTACCACATCAATTACTCTCTCAAACAAACAGCCATTGATTTTACTACCCAAAAATTGACTCATTTAAACATCACATCCACCTCTAACTACATCCTAGCCAAATACCATCGGCTTTCACATATTAAATTCAATAATCAAACTTTAAGGAGACTGAAATATCTAACCAGCTTGTCCTGTAAACCATCTTTACAATTTAAAACTCCAACCCTAAAATATGGTGACATACATCCTAACCCAGGACCCACTAATACCTCTGCTGAAACAAGTCATATTATCACAAACTCCACCCTTCCAGCACTAAGCACTGATTCGAATGCCTTACTTATAGGATATCTTAATATCTGAAGTATTAACAACAAGGTTGCCCATCTCCATGCTCTCCTTGAAAATCACTCTTTTGACATTTTCTGTCCAACTGAAACTTGGTTAAAACCTTGTACTAAAGATAATGAAATAATTCCCCCAGGTTGCAATATACTGAGACTGGACCACATTAAACATAAAGGTGGGGGAGTAGCACTGCTGTTTAAGACTGGACTATACATCTCCTCAGTACCCTACAACCCACTACAGGATACTAAGGCTGAACTCCTTATTTCGAAAATATAATTAAACCCAAACAAATCAATCTATATTATCTGTATATATCTACCTCCTGGAAATAACTCTACCATAATTGAAAATATCCTTAGTTGGGTATCTTCTACTTACCCACAAGAAGCTATCATATTAGGAGATCTTAACTATGACTGGTCCTCCATCAGTACAGACAACCCTTCCTCACACATTAATCTTCATGGCTTTACTCAGACAATAAACACCACCACTAGAATTAATAAACCTAACAACAAAGAAAGTATATTAGACTGGATTCTTATTAAAAAACAACAACAAACTTATTTAGTAGGTACTTTGCCTTATGATGTAAGCGACCATACTTTAACTTACATCATAAGACAAAAGAGTGATATTACTAACACCCCAACCTATAGGATCTCACGAAGTAATAAACACTTTAACCTACTTTTATTCAAAACTGAACTAAATGCCTGCAACTGGAACCCTCTAAAAATTCTCCCACTTGAAGATGCTGTTAAATATTGTAATGACAAATTCTTAACAATCCTTGATAAGCATGCACCAAAACATTCTATTAGAGTCAAATCTAAGCCTGCCCCCTGGCTGACTAAAGAAACAAGACAAAAATTATTACTTAGAAACAAATCATGGGCAAAGTGGAGAGCTACCAAAGCATCCTCTGATCAACAAACCTTTAGACACTTAAGAAATAGTACTAAAAAAGCCATACTTACAGGCAAAAAGAACTACTATAGTAAACTGCAGCAAATCCATCACAACAACCCCCAAAGGTTCTGGTCAACCATAAATAGACTACTACACCCTGGCCAGACTAGTACACCCTCCCCCTTAGGGGTTGAAAAGAATACAACACATGAAACTGCTAATGCCTTTAATTCCTTTTTTACTGATACCATTAATTCACTAGCCTCTCACCTTTCCATAGACAAGTCTAGCCTCCCTAGCTACACATCTTTAAATCTCCCTACTTTCCAACTACAACCCATCTCTACCACCTTTATCCAAAAACGTATCCAAAAACTTAAACCATGCACCCCCTCTGCTGATCAGCTACCATCAGAATACCTTCAAAAAGCAGCTGATGCAGTGGCCTATCCCATATCCATCCTTATAAACAGAACCATCATTGAAGAAACCATCCCTGTTGTCTGGAAAATCTCCCACATTATCCCCTTACATAAAGGAGGTAACTCTGATGAGTAGTCTAACTACAGGCCTATAGCACTCTTATCAGCCTTAGCAAAAATGATGGAGAAATGTATTCACTATCAGTTAATGGGCCACTTAACTCAAAATAACTTACTAGCTAACTGCCAGCACGGTTTTAGGCCATTTCATAGTACCACCACAGCTCTCCTATCCTTTACTGATTTCATCAATAACAACCGCAACAATAACATCCTCTCATCAGCGCTCTTTATAGATCTGTCAAAAGCCTTTGATATGGTTAACCATCCCCTGCTCATAAATACCCTAAAATCTCTTTCTTTAGACCCCAAGGCTGTTCGCTGGTTCACTTCCTACCTCAGCAACAGGCAGTTCTCTGGGATAACAAACTTTCATCTCTTCTGCCAGTCTCACTAGGTGTCCCCCAGGGCTCTATTCTAGGACCTCTTCTATTCTCCTTATTCATAAACGACCTACAAGTAGCTATACCTCAAGCTACATGCATACAATATGCAGACGATTCTACACTCATATGTTGTGCTAAAACCATTTCGGAACTGCAAACACTAACACAAAATGTATTTAACACAGTTGAGGCATGGTTCTTAAAATGCTGCCTCCTTTTGAATGCCAAAAAAACCAAACTCCTGCTCTTTAAGCCTACTATTAAGTCCTCCCCAATAGATTTCTCTATCTTATCCAAAAATGGCACCCATATATCCCCTATTCTACCACCAAACTGTTAGGTGTCACTATAGACAATAACCTTACCTTTGATAATCACATTAATAACACTATCAAAACTGTAAATAGAAAACTGGGCTCCTTCTACAGAATTAAAATGTTCTTAACTCCAACAGCCAAAGCTAGACTTGCCCACTCTCATCTTATTTCTACTCTTCTCTATGCTTCACCCATATATACTAACCTAAAGAAAAATAATCTCTCTAAACTGGCTAATACATACAATAGTATTGCTAGGTTTGCTACTGGGAACCAATTTAGAACTCACCACTGTCAGAATCTACAGCAACTACACTGGCTTGAACTAAAAAACACGTTGATACTTTCCCAACTCACCTTTGTCCACAGGATATTTTACCAACCTAATAACACACCCATACTTTCTAACCTATTTACCCCTTGCACTAACCTAAATTAATTACGCTCTTAGTGAGCTTAACTAAGTCTAATAACATCGCTGATGACTCTCTATTCCCCAATACCATCGGTAAATATTGGAATCTTCTACCTACTGCTCTAACTTCCATTCCCGCCCCTGTCCTCTTTAAACAAAAGTTTAAAAAACACCTAAAAATACACTGGTTATGCCCGTGCATCAATCCTGACTAATTTTGTGATTTCCACTATTTTTTCTCTCTCTTTAACACCTTCTTTTCATTACTCTCTCCTGCTTACCCTTTGAGAAGCTTCTCTCATAATCTCCTTTAATAGGTAGTAACTATTACAATTTATTAAAGAATTTTGGATGCGAAAGTAATTTCCTGAATGTGCTTTACACCTTCCGCAAATGTTTTACTGTTGCAGACCCTTTCTATTTTGTATTTCTATAATATAACTTTATGGTGATGCTCTACCTAGTATGTAAGTATAAATTGTGTAATGTAGTCTAGAATCATGTTTAACCAGCTACTTTTTATATATATATATAATGTAACTGTGTTTGTTTCTATGTGGAGCTTTTCTCCCCGGGCCTCTGCTGAAAATGGAAATATATCCAGTCAGACCAGCTCGGTAAACAAATATAAAATAAAAATAAAAAAATAAATAATCCTATGGACTAGGCTTGTAAAGGCTCCAGGGCCATTAGGCTAGTACACACCTATGAACCTATGAACCTATAAATAGCACTGGACATATGCATGTGGTATAATAGGATACTTAAAATGTACAAATTAATGTAAATATTAAACATAAAAAGTTAAAGTCTCATAACATATATTTTTGCAGAAATATAATTAGTAGGTTGGAATACAGGCACTAGAAAACCACATTACATTTAAAGGTTTTGGAGAGGAAAGTTTTAAGTGAAAGGAGCAGAAGGTAGAAGTAAAACTGATGTTTAATTGTGAGGATAAGTTGTTAAGGAGATAGTGTGATGTGTTGTTTTGGTGAAAAAAGAATTAGTGGGAGGGGATGTGGAAATAAGAGGGATAGATATGATGGGATGAAGAAATGGACAAGGAAATGGAAGTTGGGTGTTATTGTGAGGCATGGGCAAAACCATTAGTTGAAAAAGTAGTTTTTTAGTCCACGTTTGAACTTTTTTTGTGTTCTCTGTACTGGTAATATTGTTAGATACATTGTTCCATAACTTAGCTATGGTATAGGAATAAAAACACTGCCTGGCTCTTTTATTGGGCTTGTATTTGTGTAAGAGTTGTCTGTCAGCAGAGTATAGATTGCTGGGTATGCAGGAAAGAATGTAAGGCAGGACAGCTATCAAGTTTGTATATTAGTTTTTGTGCAGTTGTGAGTTGTAAATAGTCAAGATAATGGGGGAATTCTAGCCAGTTTATCTGTTTCAGAGTAGTGCAATGAAAGGTGCAGTATGATGAGCCTTTAGCAAACCTTGTAATTTTGTAGTAATAAGACAGAAGTCTGGTTTAGAGTGTCATGTGTAGATTAGTAAAAATGGGTGCTCCATAGAGTAAAGAGGGGATCAAGTAAATGTTTTCTAGTGTCCTTTTTGTGTTTGAATATATAAAGCTTTTGTGCCTATAAAGTGTGCCTTGCTTAAAATGAGTTTTTTTATAGCATTATGTATGTGTTTGTCAAATGTAAGTTTGTTGTCTATGGTGACACCCAGTAGCTTAATATTTCAATCCGTGTTTTGTTTAGGGAATAGATTTTGAATTCAGATGTGAATGTTATAGGGGTGAACAGTAAGAGTTTAGTTTTGTTAGGGTTAAGTAGTAGTGGTGCATCATTTTGCCATGATTCTATTGAGATAGAGGCACGCTGTGTCATTTGCAACAGATCTGGTATGTTGTTAGAGGAGGAAATGATTGTGGAGTCATCAGCATACTGGATTAATGTGCTGTGACGGGAAGCAGCCTGTAGATTATTGATGAATATATTGAAAAGGAGAGGTTCAAGAATGGACACCTGTAAGACACCAGTTTTGTTAGTCTGGTACTGAGAAAGGCAAACAAGCCACTTTAACTACTGTTCTCTTTTGGATTGGTAGCTATTAAACCATAGTTTGGTGGGTACCGAACAACCTAAAGATGATAATTGCTGAAGAAGTTTGTCATGTGAGACTGTGTCAAAGGCCTTTGACAAATCTAATAGCACTACTGAGGTGTATAGGTTGGAGTCTCTAGCTTTGGTGACTATATGTGTAAAAGAGATAAGAGCGGTTTTAGTGCTGTGTGCTGGCCTAAAGCCACATTGGGTGGGTGTAAGGGGATTATTAAGGGTAAGATGGTTTAGCAATTGTATATGTATGCATTTTTCATGCAATTTGGATATAGAGGAAAGGAAGGAGATGGGTCGATAGTTTGTTGTTTCATTAGATCTATCTCCTTTGTGAAGAAGGGTTATGATGGATTTCTTCTAAAGGGTAGGGACATTTTATTCCATAATGCATCGACTGATAAGAATGCTTACTTGATAAGCAATTGAGTCAGTAGCATGTTTTAAGTGTTCTGGTGGAAGGTTATCAGAGGATGAAGAACAAGGTTTTAGTTTGAGAAGTAGTTTACGGATTAATGTTGTAGGTACTGGTTGCTGAGAGAAAGGAGGTGTATGAGTATTAATAGTTGAAGGATTTTGGTTATGGGGAGAACTGGCATTATTGTTGCTGTTGGTGTTTGGGGGGGGGTTGTAACCAGAGTTAGAATTTGTACTATAGTTAAAGCCTGTAACTAATTTAGCTATGCTATAGTGAAATGGGTATTAAACATATTGGCCACTTCAGATGGTGTCTTGTCTGTGTTTTGGGAGGGTTTTAAGTGAAAGCAGGGGTAAGAAGTGATGTGATGTGATGTTTTTTCAAAAACGTTTTGGGTTGTCTTTATGGTTGGTTAATTAAGTTTTCTTGTCAGCAATGACTAATTTTTTTTTTTTTGCTTTGTTATGTAGCTGCCTGTAGTTTTGGAGATTTGTATCAGTTCTATTTTTTAGCCAATCATTCCATGCTCTGTCTCTGATTTGTTGCATTTGTTTGGTGGGTTTGGTTAGCAAAGGAGCATGTTAGATTAGCCCTTATTCTTTTTGTTCTAAGTGGTGCTAAGTTTTTGAGGGTATCTAATAATAGCTTATTGAAATAGTCGACAGCATCATCTAGAGGTAGAGTTTTTAATATTGATCAGTTGAATGATTTTAATATGTTATTGAACTGATTTTCACTAACGTTTGTTAGGTTTCCGGATGTTTTGTAGGTATGGGTTTTTGCCTTCTGGAGGATGCTTCTATAAACATATGCAGGCAGGTGGTCACTTAATATATTGGGAAGTGTATTGGCATTAAGAGTACTTGTGGGTGTCAGAGACAAGGATCCAGTCAAGGGCAGAACTTAAATTATTGTTGTTTTGAGTTCTAGTGGGAGAAGTGATGGGTTGAGTAAAGCCATAGAGACTGATGCTATTTGTTGGTGGATCAGCGGATCAGTTTAGCCAGTTTATATTGACATCCTTCATGATTACTGTTTCATTAGAGGATGTTCTTGGGCATCCATGAGATAAAGTTTTCCAGTATTTGGATGTTTTGGCCTGAGGGTAAATATACTATTGCTATGCAGTTTGTTTGGTATTATTTATTTTTAGTGATGCAATGAGAATATCATCATTGCCAAAGGTGGGAATAAATTGGGAGAGCAGTAGTAATGTGTAAATGTTAGTATAAATTAATAATATACCTCCTTTTTTATTGATTCTGTCATCTCTCAGTATACTATAGCCAGGTGGGAGAATTTATGTGTCTTTGATATGTGGTTTTAACCAAGTTTCATTGACAGCTACTATATCAGGGGAATACTGTGTTAGCCTGGACTAGAATTTGATTATTTTGTTACAGAATCTGCATATATTCAGGGTGACTAGCATCATTTGCTTTGAAAAAGGAGTTTGGGGAGTAGTTATGAGAGGGTCCAGGATTAGGGTGAACATCCCCACACTGGTTTAGGTTATTAAGGTAGGGGAAATATTTAAGTTAGTTATTGTTCTTTAGAAATGTGAGACAAGGTATAGATGTAGAGAGGCTTCTAAGGAGAATTCTAAAATTCTTCTCTTTGAAATGTATAGTATGTTAGGCTCAATAAGGCTAGCTATTATGTTTGAAAAGCTGTTTAGGTGTTTTTCATGGTGGGTAGAAAAGGCGGTTGATTTTGGGGTTAGATTTATTTGTGAGTGATTGAGAGAAGTAGTATATGTTAATATTGGAGCTGTAATTGTGTGTAAGGTGAGAAGAGTAGTGTCTTTAGGTTGTGGCATTTTGTATGGTACAAGATAAAGAGATATTAAAATGAGAAGGTAGGTCAGGAGTGTGGTGAGGTTGAATTTGTGAGGTGAAGAGGGTATGGGTATATTTAGGTAATATGTGAAGATACTTGGTGAGGGAGATAATATTTGGCCAAGATGAGGAGATGGGTATTAAGAGAGAAAAGTATGTTTGGTGTAGGGTTATTAATTGAAAAAAAAATAGAAAATACTCTGGGATTGGGTAACAAGGGATTAGGGGTGGAGCTTTATAAAGAATAGATGTAATTGAAAAGGGAGTGGGTGGAAATAAGGGTAAGGTGGGGGAGCTGAGTGAGCCTGAGCATAGGGAGGGTGAGCAGAGCAGGTGGAACCTTGCACCAAGAGCTAGAAAAAGGTATTAGTCACCTTGGAAAATAGGTAAACTCCTTTATTATCAGATTTTATTATCTGCTTGGGTGTCTCTCTGTTTGGATTAGCAACAGTAATTGGCATGCGCTATCAAGTATAGTGTACAGACAAAAAAACAAACAATAGATTATCGGCCAAAGAAAAAAGATTATTTTTATGTTAGAACGAGCTAGAGTCTATTTGGCTAGTCATTCCCCACTGCCAAGCATATTATCAGTTGTTTTTCTGTCTAAGCAAAAGATGGTTGAGGGGATTTTGACTGTCATCATAATGTAAGGGTAAGCAGCTTTTTCTATTAAACTACTAATAGCCTCTACTCCCCCACCTTATAAATGATTTCAGTGATATGAATTGCACAATATTGTGAGAATGTGACATCACTACTGCAGAAGTGTAAACTATACTACTTATGCATGGTCACATAGACCACATAGACAGTACTGATATCTACACAGTAACAGCTACAATCATGAAAGTAAAGTCCTACTTTATTAAACTGCTGTTTTTAACTACCATTCATCACCTGCATATTTCAGATTGTAATTATATAAATGCCAGTTCAGAGTAGTTGCATAATGGTCTGAATAAAATGTAAACACTAGAGGATGACCTGATGATTCATTCTGTTGGTAACTATTTCCCATGCACCACGAGCACCACATGCTGTTGCTATGCAACCTTTCATGATTTCATGATTTTAGTATATTATTTGACTTTCCTAAAGTAGTATGAAGTATCATATATATGTGTGTATGTGTGTGTGTGTGTGTGTGTGTGTGTGTGTGTGTGTGTGTGTGTGTGTGTGTGTGTGTGTGTGTGTGTGTGTGTGTGTGTGTGCATTTTGTGAAGAAACTGAAAACACTGTCATCTGACAGGAGATTTGTGCATATCTTGTAATCATTTTACTTATTATTAAGTGTTTTTCATTACTTTACATTGTGGCTGGAAATTAGTGTTTTTCTTTAGAGAGTGTTTCTACCTGTTTGATACCCCAGGTCACCTTGAAGGCCTGGCTGTTCTAGTCATAGCTATCATTTATTTTGATCATTAATTTTCATAGTTGGGCACTTATTTAGAAGGCCATGAAGACCCTCTGATTGGTGGCAGTGTTAGTGTATTATTTTGGGAAAGACACACAGCTGGAAGTCTGTGTCAAGCTTTCTCAGAAGTGTTTAGACATTTGAGATTTAAATTTACTTTGTGTGTGAGTGTATCAAAAGTCTTAAACTGGGACACTTTGCTCTGAAGTGTGTAATAAGAAAATAAATTTGGGTGGACAAAGGTATATAGCCCAGTCCCAGGGAAACAGAGTATGTTCCTTTTGTGCTCCTAGGGGAATTGTGAAATATTACTTCTGTTTAAGTGACAGTCTCATATTGGCATCAGTAGTGAGGATTGAAGCTCCTTAGTTACTGACCCAGAAGAGTAAGGGACGTCATTTAATTGCTGGCAGTCTGATAAGGTATTGGCCTGATGTCACATTAATTGGTGCCAGTGGTGTGGGATTTTTAATTGGATTCCAGTAGCCTGTGGGTAGTCATCATTAAGGTGTGCATTCTTTACAGCCTCAAGGTAAACATTCAGAATTTCAATCCACCACAGTTTTATTTATGTATTTATTTATTTATTAATTAGATAGTCAGGGATAGCAGGCAAGAATGTCAACAGAAGATTTTAGCAAGCTGAGAGAAATCCATTTGGCTAAGGACTGTGAAGCCAGAGGATTGGTGCATGCCAACCTGACGAGGGAAGCAATGATTTCAGCCTTGGTAGCTGCCACAGCTCAGGCCAGCCGTTCAGAAGATATCCAGTTTGGTATTGGTGATGTGTAGCCTGCTGAGATGGGACAGTCCACATTTTCTTCAAAGGACCTGAAAATCCATTTGCAGTTGGAGAGACTGCATCTGGAAGCCCAATGTCTGGAGGCTGAAGAGTGAATTTGATGTCTGGAGGCTGAAGAGAAACAGTGCTGATATGAACTGGAGGTTTCAGTGAAACAGCACTAATATGAACTGGAAGCCAAACTACTAGAGACTGAAGAGAGACTGCACCTGGAAGCCCAGCAACATGAACTGGAAGACAAACATCTTGAACTGGAATCAGCAGAAAGGCTGAGGTATTTAGAAGCTGAGGACAATGAGAGACATCACTGGCATGAAACTGAGCTTCATACTCTTCAAGATGGTCATGGTTTTGAGGGACTGGCAGACCTTTTGTTGAGGGAAAAAGCCCTCAGTACTTTGTCTGATGGCATGAGAGTCTGGTTAGCAGACTGTGAGTGCAACTCTGCAGAGGAGCTGGGAAGAAAAGGAGATATCTACTTGGCAAGCGGGGCATCACTGCATAGGAGAGGGATACCCAGTGCTGTACATGGGCATGAGCGAACCCATGGGGGCAGTCTCAACCACTCCAATAGAGTACACCAGTAACAGGGGAAACTACTAATCCGAGTGCACAGTTAGGGATTAGATGTTTCAAGTGTAACTCGAGGGGACACATAGCAGTCAAATGTCCACTGAGGCAAGGTGAGAAACAGAAGGTGAGGGAGCCAGCAAGTGATGATAACAAACAGTCAGTGGTAAGTTGTTTATTAACAACTGGGGTGCCAAATTATCACCAGAATTTATATCCAATCTTAGTAGATGGTAAACAGGTAACTGCTAAGAGACACAGCTTCTGATATAACCATTGTGAGGCCTGCAGAGGTTAGAGAAGAGCAGTACTTGCTTGGACAGTCCACTCCAGTCAGAGCTTTGGGAGGGACTCTGTTCAAAATACTTTTGGCTAGGGTTCATCTTGACTGGAAGGGTGGATGAGGAAGAAAGCAAGTCAGTGTGTTTGAGGATATTCCTGCAGATGTCCTGAGAGGGAATGACTTGATGATGCAGCACCTTGTGTACATGCAGTGACATGCAGTCAGGCTTGGAGAAACGCATGTAGGTCCAGCAAGTCTTAATGTGAGCCCCAGCTGCTGGTAGGCACTGATGTTCCCTTGGACATGGTGACTGTCAGGATGGAGGTGAGTGGTGGTGCCCAGAGTGACAGTGAGGCACAGCTGTCAGAAGTGACTAGGCTTCCTGCAGAAGTGGAGCTGGGGAAGGTCATGAAGGTAGAGTTGAGACAGGCTAAACTTATGGATCCTATGTTACAAAGCTTGAGGGAGATGGCTAAGGACGCACTTGTGGCTCAAGGAAGTGGGGAGTCTGTACACTGGAACAAAAGTTTGTTGCACAGAGACTGGAATCCTGGAGGTGGGCTAGAAGTTGAAGTGATACGGTAATTGTTAGTGCCTAGAGCTTACCGTCTGCCAATCTTAGCCATAGTACATGGCATTCCTTTCTCATGTAATATGGACATAAGACGTTCTATTTGATGTATTATGCAAAAAATTTCTACTAGCCCATGATTGTGAGGAATGTGGTAGGATATTGTATGACTTGTGAACAGTGCCAAAAAGTTGGTAAAGCAGGGGACAAGGCTAAGGCTCCATTAATGCCTTTGCCTGTTAACAAACAGCTGTTTCAGATAGTGGGACCCCTGAGTACTCCAAGTTCTACAGGAAAGAAATACATCTTGGTGGTAGTAGACTAAGCTACCAGATATCCTGATGTGGTGGCTCCGTCATCTATTGAGGGAGAGAAGGTGGCAAATGCTTTGATAGAAATCTTCAGCAGAGTAGGTTTTCCATGGGAAATATTGACTGACCGAGTTGACAACTTCATGTCAGACCTGCTGACTTGTCTGTGGAAGCATTGTGGGGTGAAACATCTAAAGACCACCCCCTACCATCCCCAAACTAATGGTCTTATGGAGAGGTAAACTCTACATTGAAGACTATGCTATGGGCATTTGCAGACCAGTTCAAAAGGGAGTGGGACAAGTATTTGCCCCATCTGTTATTTGCATAAAGGGAAATACTGCAGGAATCTACAGGTTTTTCACCCTTTGAGGTGGTGAGGAAAATTAGTGATGTGAACTACATGGTAAATTTGGTAAGTAGGAGACAAGGGCACAAAATGTACCACGTGAATATGATGAAACCTTATTACGACAAGGAGGCCCTAGTATTGAACATTCATAGTGGATGGCAGGAAGAGTCTGGAAGGGATATGGTAATTGATCTTTTCGGTTAGACTAGGATGGGTCTGTTGTCATGGATATGAACTTTCCTACTGTCTCCTTTATGGGCTTGGTGGATATGGGCATTCTGAGGCAATGAAGAAATTGCCTCATGTTTACTGACAACCAGTTAATTCTCAAACAAACTGATACTGTATGTGAGAGATGTATTTATACAATGTCACTGGAGGAAAAGCTCTCACATAAAAGTGTTCCTAATGTCAATAAGGTTGTCAGTAGTACACATGCTGCACTCATCACTCTCAATTCAAAGCAGACATATAGACCCACATATACTGAGGCACTTAGTTATAACCTTCCTAAACCACAAAGACCTCCTAGACGAAGTACACATAAGAAATACCCTCAGCAGCCTCAAGCACACTTTTTCAAAACAACACCCACGTCAACACATAGAACTACATCTCATGGAACCTCTACCTCTAAGAACATAAGGCAAGTCACTGCACAATACAACATTCTAATCATTGGAGACTGCATTGCGAGACACACTGATGTCCTTCTCAACAGGATGAGTAAAGAGAAAGTTATGGTCAGTTGCTTATCAGGGGCTAGGATCTGCCACATTACAAATGCACTCAGGTCATTGGATCACTATTAGGAATATGACTCAGTCATAGTCAATGTGGGAGTACATGACCTGAGACGTACCACTCTAGACTATATGAAGAGAAACATCATAGAGCTTTCGTAATATGTGTCTCAGGCTGGTATGAGCCTATCATTCAGCATCCAAGGATGATGCCACAATCTGAACCAAAGATGATTCATTTTAATAATTGGCTTAGTTTCTGGTGTCATTCTAAGGTTGTGCAATATTTGTCAGCATGGAAGGAGATGGTCAACAGACCACACTGATTTGCCAGGTATGGCCTGCACCTCTCCCCTCTAGGCTTTTGAATATTAGCTAAAACATTGTCTTCCCCCATAGTGCCTTTTTTTAGGTAATGCCAAACTGAAAGTACTTCTGACATAGCAAATCAAAACCAAGAAAATCTAAAGGTTTTACTGCTCAGTGCTAGGAGCATAAACAAAGAATTCCACTCCCTGGAAGCTCTCTTTACCCTAGAGAATGCTGATGTCTACGCGGTCACTGAGACGTGGTTTAAAGCTGGAAATAGCACACCAACAGTGCAGGGTTATAATGCTTTCCACACATTTAGACCAGCTACTTCTCATGCAGGGACTAAAGGTGGAGGTGTCTCTATTTACTTCAAAAATAAATATACTTCAAGGCCGCCAAACAGGACAATGCGCTTGAGCTGCTCCATATTCAAATCACCATAGGTAAAATTCAATACCACTTCCTTGCAAGCTATATGTCCCCCTCTATGACCCAGGAAACCCATACCATGTACTTAGACTTATTAGAAACAGTAACCATCTAACCCAATACCATATCTGTGGGTGATTTTAATTACCCCACTATTAACTGGGAATCCTATACAACATCAAACGTACATGCACAGAGATTCCTGGATTTTGAAATACAAACTCCCTGGATCAGATAGTCAATACGCCAACCAGGGGTGTAACCATACTGGATCTGGTCCTCACTAATATGGGAGAGTGCTGCACACTCACTGCTGTAATGCCTTCCCTGGTAAGGTCAGACCACAAAATGGTCTCCTTTGAAATAAAAATAAAACCAGGACCCCCAGCTAAACCGGGAATATTCAGGATCCATTCTAAGGCTAACCTCCTGCTATTAAGTGAGAATCTGGCAAAATTTCAAGCCTATAAACCCCAAGAACACTTCTGTCTATGCAGAACTGTTCACTGAAACCCTGTACAAGCATGTTGATAGCTGCATAGAGGCAGCTGTACCCACCCGGAAGAAGTGCAGAGCTAACTCAAAAAATAAGCCACCCTGGTGGAATCACAAAATCAGATGGATGTATAACAGGAGAAAGACAATCATAGCAAACATTAGGAGGTGCAGCACCCATCAGGATAAAAGTACTCTCATTAAACTACACAAACAACTCAAAGGACAAATAAAGTCTACCAAAGCCAAATTTGAGGTACATTTGGCCTTCCATGCCAAGGACAACCACAGTTTATTTTATTTATTTATTTTACATTTGTTGAACGGGCTAATCCAAATGGATACATGTCCATTTTCAGTGGAGGCTTGGGGAGAAAAGCTCCAACAAACAAAAAACACACTATCATTTATAATATGAGACATTTACAAATACAGATAAATGTACAGATAATCATCCCATTAATTACCTTCCAGCCCATACCTCTCAAGCTATCTTCCCACTTCTCTCCTGGCTAACCTCTTTTACCTACGTAACATCTTTAATATACTCAGCATAGATACCAAATTAGTAAATCCTGATTTCATGCCATAAGCCAGTATTTCCTCCTGAACAATTGAATTTGTTAACATTTTATTTCTTTTATTGCTAACTGTTATTTGTAATACAACTGTATCTGAATTTTTATGTAATTAAACTGCTGTTTCCTGCTGGAGCTTTTCTCCCCGGGCCTCCACTGAAAACGGGCCACCAAGTCCAGTGAACCTCCCCGGTAATCAAACTGAAATACATAAATATATAAATAATATATTACATTTTGTTGCATTTCTGTAAACAGAATCATGGTACATTTCAGCTATGGTTAGCCATGCAAATATTTTGCTAAACATTTGGTATAAGAGAGTACTTTCATTGTAGTTGACAGAAAAAAAGTAGGTAGGTTATACACTCTCTTAGTATTTAACAGAAAAGTAACTAGTTTTACAGTAATGGCACTAAATGTTTTGAGAAATTAAGGGTAGTTAGGGTTAGAACAAGTGCATAGCCACTGTGATTTAAGGTATGGCTTCAATTTGCTTTTAAATAATGTTGTAGAGTGATGGTTAGATCTTTTGGGAGGGAGTTCCAGGTTTTTCCAACTGTATTGGTGAACAAGTAGTCACCAGCCAAGTTTTTAGCTTTACCTATTTGAACAAGTAGTTTATTTGATGAGTGTAGGGTCTTGAGGTTGTTATAGGGGGTGATTAAGTTAGTAAGTATTGGTGTGTTCGTATGTTGGTACAGGATCTTGTGGGCAATTAATTGATTAAATAGTATTATATCTGGCAGTTCTAGCCATCCTAGCTGTTTATGTTTATCACAATGATGGGCTCTGAAGGCAGATTCAATTGCAAATCTGGCAATATTATTGTAGGAGATTGCTAGCTTGTTGATGTTGTTTTTACATAGTTTCATATATATAGGCAAGGCATAGAGAAGGGTAGAGATTAAGTGGGTACGGGCAATGGTGGTCCTGGCTAGTGGTGACAGAAATGATTTAATCCTATATAGGGATCCTAGTTTTTTGTTGACTGTTTTTATAGTACTATTAATATGGGAATCAAAGGTAAGTTTGTTGTCAATTAGAACCCCAAGAAGTTTAGTAGTACAATCAGAAGATATAATAGTGCCATTGCTTAATGTGACAGTAAAATTAAGTGGGGAAGCGTAGAGATTAAGTGGGTACGGGCAATGGTGGTCCTGGCTAGTGGTGACAGAAAGGATTTAATCCTATATAGGGATCCTAGTTGGGAGTGAATAGTAACAGTTTTGTTTTTTTGGGATTCAGAATGAGGCATCGATGTAGAAGCCATTTCTCAACTGTGTTAAACACATTTTGGGTTATGGACTGTAGGACAGATGGCAAGGTGGCAGAGCATATTAGTGTGGAATCATCTGCATACTGGATACAAGTAGCTTGAGGTATAACAGAGTATAGGTCATTTATAAAAATAGAGAATAGGAGAGGGCCTAATATGGAGCCTTGAGGAACCCCAAGGGCAATTGGGAGGTGGGAGGATAAGTTGTTTTCCCATAGGACAGCCTGCTGCCTGTTGTCTAAGTATGATTGTAACCATTGAATAGCCAGTGTGTCTAGAGACAGGTTTTTGAGTATATTAATGAGTAAGTGGTGGTTAACCATATCAAAGGCTTTTGAAAGATCAATAAAGAGGGCTGAGGATAACGTGTCATTGTTGCAATTCTTATTAATACAATCTGTGAAAGATAAAAGAGCAGAGGTGGTGCTATGAAATGGTCTAAAACCATGTTGGCAGTTGGCTAGTAAATTGTTTTCTATTAGGTGGTTTAACAGCTGCTTATAAATGCAAAACAGAGAAAAACTAGTCCTGTTCAACTCAAATGACCACCACCAATTTCTGAAGAAGTTCACATATTAAAAGTGAATGAAAGCGCTAAGTGACTGTCCGGTGGTGGTCATTTGAGTTGAACAGGACTGTTTTTTCTCTGTTTTGTGGTTCATGTGGAATTCAAGGTGTTTCAGTTCATTCTGCTTATAAATGCATTTCTCCATGATCTTTGCCAGTGGTGATAATATGGCTATAGGTCTATAATTTGATAATTCGTTGGAGTTGCCTCCCTTATGCAAGGGGATAATGTGAGAAATTTTCCAGAGTAATGGGATAGATTTTTCTATAATAGTTCTATTAATCAGAATGGAAACTGGGAAGGCTATGGCTTTAGCAGCATTTTGCAGGTGTTCTGCAGGTAACAGTTCTGCAGAGAGGGTGGTAGGTTTAAGCTTATGTAAAAGGGTACAGATAAGGGATGTAGGAACAGGTTGAAAGTGAAATGAAGGGGGTGCATTAGTGACGGAGGTGGTTGATGATGATGTATCAGAGGATAGCTGATTAGCAAGAGATTGAATAGTCTCTGGGAAAAAAGTGTCAAAGGTATTGACTATTTGAGTAGGGTTATTGTGATCAGAGCCTAAAGGGATGATTGTGACTGAATGACCAGGGTGAAAGAGTCTATTAACGCCTGACCAGAATTGTTGTGGTTTATTTTGGTGCGTTTGTTAAAGCTCAAAGTATAAATTCTTTTTGTCTAACAATATGGCTTTTTTTGTTTAATTTCTAAGCTTTTTAAACTTTAATTGATCAACAGGGTTTTTAGTTGAATGCTAATTTGCCCGCAATTTGTTTCTAAGGAGGATTTTTTGTTTGGTAGTTTTTTGAGAGCTATGGAGCTGGTTTAGTCTTGGCCATAATTGTATGTGTTGGGGCGTGGTAGTCTAAAATAGCTAACAATTTTGAATTAAAGTATTTTACTGCTTCATCTAGAGGTAGGTTTTTTTAGGGGTGACCAGTCACATGCCAAAAGTTCCTTTTGAAAGCTGTCGGGGTTAAAATTCTTTTTGGTCCTTATTATCCTGTAGGTTGTTGGGTTTGAAATGTCATTTTTATATCTGATTATAATGGTCAGTGAATGGTCGCTTAGATCTTCAGGGAGGGTTCCTACTTTGTAAGTTAAGTGGTGATTGTTTATGAAAATCCAATCTAAGGTGCTTTCCTTGCCATTGAGTTTATTGGTCCTTGTAGGGGATGTAATGGTTTGGGTAAAACCATATAGGTTAATATGAGTAGGTGGCTGCTCTGAGGAATAGCTCTTCCAGTTGATATTAATGTTGCCAAGTACTACGGTTTCTTGTGGGTAAGTATTAGGTAGCCAACTAAGGATATCCTCTAGGGTGCTAGAGTTATTACCTGGTCGAAGATAAATACAGATGATGTAGATGGATTTATGTTTATTAAGTTGTCATTTGGAAATAAGGATTTCAGCCTTATTTATTAGTGGAGGTTGAAAATCTATAGGGGTCACCTGTAAGCCAGATTTATATAGAATAGCTACTCCCCCACCCTTCTTAGCGCTATGGTCTAGCCTCAGGATATTGTAGCCAGGTGGAATAATCTCATTATCTTGTGTTACATTTTTGAGCCATGTTTCAGTAAGACATAGGATGTCAAATGAATGTACATCCATGAGTGCATGTAGGTGGGCAACTTTATTGATTATGCTCTGTATGTTGAGATGAGCTATCAATAGTGAGTTAGAGGGTTTTTCTAGCAGCTGTGTGTTAGCAGGAATTGGGATGTGGGGCAATGAAGTTGTAGTAGAGGTTGGTCCAGGGTTTGGGTGGATATCACCATCTATTAAGGGATGAAATTGTACTCTCATTGTAAGTTTTAAGAATCTACATGTTAGAATCTGGGATTTCCTAGTTCTTGGACTGTAGAATTTAATGTGAGTCAGTCTATGATACTTAGCTGGTAGGTAGTTAGTTGTGCTGGGTGTATATGTATTGCTAAGAGGGACTTCAAGTATTGGTGTAGATGTTTGCCTTATGGAGTTATAAAATCCTAGGCAGTTAAGGTATTCATAGAATGTAAGTAGGTAAGGTATAGAAAGGAAAGGTAACAGTAGAATTAAGAGAAGGACCTTTGGGAATAGTGAGGTAGATGAAGGTAGCATAATGAGGTAGTAGTTATAACTTAGTACAGAGGGAAACTTTCAATTTTGGTTTGTGTGTAACACAATGGTAATGGGTTATATTACTTTAAGAAGGTGGGTCCTGTCAGTGAGTGTGTGGATGGGGGATGTGGTTTAGGGAGGATAAATGTAGAGGTACTGGGGGCAGGTGGGAAATGGGGGCATGGTAGGGGAGTAGAGTGAGCCTGCAGGGCGAACAGAGCGGGTATAGCCAGTGAAGGATTAAACCCAGGAGAACAATCAGTGAAGTGCTGACTGCTAAGGTAAGTTTGGGAGAAATGGTTGGGAGGACTGATAGAGAGATAAGCAGTGTAAGGTAGAAAGATAGAGTGGGACTGCAGGAGAGATAAGTATAGGAAAAACTGGAATGCCTGAGAGTTATATGTTAAGATAGTAAGATATGTGTTCAAGGAGATTAGTCATGGGAAGAGGGTGCCACGTACTGGCCAATAGGATATATTGCAGTCATGGCTATTCATAGGGGCTAGCGGGACAAGAAGCAATAGGAGGGAAAAGATAGGAGAAATATATAGAGAGGCAATGAGAGGGGAGGGTATGGTAGGTGGGAGAAAATATGGCTTTTGGCTGCTGGCTGTCCTGGCTAGGGAGTGTACGCTAAACCTGCAATTTACTTCCAGATATACATTTAGACAAGTCTATTAAGTACACACAATGTTCTGGTAGACATGCTTTCTTGTTTTCTTGAGGGAAGGATGCTCAGAGAGAGGTTTGGCTCTATTCTTAGCCCCCAAAGCATTCTTTAGCTATGTCCGCAACCTCAAAGGCAATTAACAATTGTGTACAGAGCTCATTGTAAATGGAGCCACCTATACTGAGCCAGAAGATATAGCAAATCTCCTGGCTGATAAATTCAGCTCTAACTTTACTCCTCTCTCCCCCTCAACCTTCCCTCAGGAAATATCAAATATAACTCCCCCTATTATCACTAGGGAACAGGTCCTTAATGCTCTCTCTAAGACCAAGAACACTGAATCAATGGGCCCAAACAGTATCCCAGGATGCCCTCTAAATAGCATGAAACATGACCTGTTAGGGCCTTTGGAATTAATATTTAACTGTAGCCTCCAAATAGGCTTTGTGCTTCATGAATAGAGAAAGGCAACAGTCATCCCTCTGCACTAAGGTAGGACATCTACAGATCCTGGAAACTACAGACCCATAAGTCTCACTAGTCTTATATGTAAAGCCATGAAAAGAATTATAATGGAGATGATCAACAGAGATATAGTAAACCTCCAGACACTGGACCCAACCCAGTTTGGTTTTGTCAAGGGCAGGTCATACCTACTCAACCTGGTAGACTTCTTTGATAAGGTCACCAAACCAATGGATGAGGGCAACATCATTCAAACTGCCTACCTTGACCTGGCCAAGGCATTTAACACAATACCCCTATCAGGCATTGTTGACAAGCTCAAGAGGTTAGGCACAAACCCGTATGTCACCCAGTGGACAGCCAACTGGCTCACAGACAGGATCCAGGAAGTTAGAATTGGGGAGTCCACCTCTACAAAGAGGCCAGTCACAAGTGGAGTCCTTCAGGGAACGGTTCTTGGACCACTCCTTTTTGGCATTTACTTCTCAGACGTCAAGGCCAATGTCAGTGGTGTCTGCCTGACTAAATTTGCAGATGATTGCAAATTAGGAGCTGTCATTGAATCTCACACTGACACAAATGTTCCCCAGGAGGGGCTGACACATACAAACAACTGGTGTCAGAGTTATGGACTAAAACTAAATGCCAATAAATGCATAATAGTATCCTTTGGGAAGTCCTCCATCCCTGGAAAATATCATATTGACAACACAACCCTTAGAGTTGACCCAGTAGTCAGGGACTTAGGGAAACACATAGATAGTAATCTAGCCTTTGATCATCACATGTCGACAGTGGTGAGGAAATCATTCTTATGTTGCTCAACTTATAAACAAAGGTATGGCATCTAAGTCCAAGGATGTCATTGTTCCACTGCATTCAGCATTCATCAGACCTATCATTGAGTGCAATGCTCCCTTTGATATGTACCTAACCAGGCATATCCAACAACTGCAATGTCCACAGAGGTTCCTCACTAAAAGAATACAGGGCATAAGCAATACGTCTTATGCAGACCACTTCAAGGTCTATCCATGTATTCTGTCTCCTACAGGCTTTTGAGGGGAGATCTATCCCTGGCATGCATGGCATTGTCAGACTTCACTTTAAAGGATCTCCTGCATATCCACAAAACAAACAGTACCAGAATTACCTGTTCTAAAGACTTACACTTTGACTGTGATATAAATAAGACCTACTGGAGAGATAGGCATATATCTCAGAGACTTCCCTGTCTATGGAACAGGCTCCCCATCCATGTGAAGCAGAGTTCCTCCATAATCCAATTCAAGTGCAATTTGGACAATTGGATGGGAAACCGGAAATTCATCCCAGGTTTGAAACCTATGTCTCTGATGCAAACAGGTAACCTGTAAATGGTTCATCTCCCAGGCCCATGCTTACACTTTAACAAGGGTATCAGAATTTGCCAGAGATTTGGGATGCATGACTATGCTTAAAAAGTCCCTTGTGGTCATTAGCCTAGTAAACACCTATGAACCGATTGACACCTCTGTGGAAGAGATCACCATATCACTGCAGTTAACTCCTCATCAAGTCCAGGAGATAAAAATGGTATTGCAGGAATTTGGGGATATGTTCACAGGGAAAGCTGAGTGTATTATAGGTTCATAGGTTCATACTAGGCTATCTGCCCGAGGGCATTTATAAGCCTAGCCCATAGTTTTGTGGCTTACGCCACCAATTTAGTTTGGAGAAACTATGCCCATTATTTTGCTGTGCCTCTATCGAGCAGTGACACTGACGTAACCCCTGGGGTGTATCTGCGATCTCCCATCCATTGGTCAAGATTCCTCTTGAACAAGGCCAGTGAGGTGCTCTGCCTCACATAAACCGGGATTTTGTTCCACAGCATAGGGAGTCTTTGGGTGATGAATCTATCCCTCCAGCACGTCCTATTAATAACAGTGTCGAGGTTTAAGTCTCTGAGGGATCTAGATTTTTTGAGATAGAGCATGTTCATCAAATCTGGGTTTGACATGGCCTTGTATGTCAGGTATAGGTCACCTCTGAGCAAGCGGTAAGCAACTGAATATAACTGGAGTTCTTTCAGTCGGGCAGCATAAGACAAATTTTTGAGACCCTTTATCCTTTTGGTGAGGAACTTTTGTGGCCTCTCCAGCTGCTGCAAGTGTTGGGTCAGATACATTCCGAATGGGGCATTGTACTCGATCATTGGTCTGATGAGTGATGAGTATAGGGAGACTATGACTTCCCTTGATCTAGATGTGAATCCCTTCATGATAAGGTGGGCAATGTAGAAGGTCTTCCTAACTACTTTAGCAATATGAGTGTCGAATGAAAGGCTACTGTCAACCTGGGTTCCCAGGTCCCTAATAACTTCTTCTGTGTTCAGGGGATTGCCACCTATATGGTAGCTAGGGGTAACCTTATTTTTCCTGAAGGGTATGACTATGCATTTCTTGGCATTTAACTTTAGGCCATGGCTCTGGCACCAGTTATCCATTTCTGTGAGACCCTTCTGAAGGATATCTGTGTCGGATGTGTTTAGTTTGCAGTCATCTGCAAACTTTGTCAGCCATAACCCTCCTGTGTTTGCTTGTACTTCAGAAAAGTAGATGCCAAACAAGAGTGGGCCCAGGACTGAGCCCTGTGGGACACCACTTGTGACAGGCTTTGAGTCTGACATGGCGCCAGCAACTCTGACCCTGTGGGTTCTGTCACTCAGCCAGTTTGCAACCCATCTTGTAATGTATGGGTTTACATTTAAGTTGATGAGTTTTTCAATGATACCCGAGTGAGGTATTGTATCAAAAGCCTTCGCCAGGTCTAGGTAGGCTGTATGGACTGCCTTTCCCTCGTCAATGGCCTTGGTGACTGTTTCCAAAAAGTCAACCAAGTTTAAAAGGCATGATCTGCCTTTGACAAAGCCAAACTGGGTTGGATCCAAAGTCTGCAAGTTCCCTATGTCTTTATTTATGAGATCCATTATGATCCTCTCCATGGCTTTGCAGATAAGGCTTGTCAAGCTAATGGGACGGTAATTTCCAGGGTCAGTGGAGGCACCGCCTTTGTGGAGTGGGACCACAGTCGCTGTGCGCCACTCCTGGTGCGTATTCGGAGGTGAGACTAAGATTAAACAGCTGTCCTAACTGTGGGTTTAATGTTGAGTTCATGGAGGGACACCATCAGGTCCCATGGATGCTGTGTTCTTTGCCTTGGAGAGAGCATTTCTCACCTGGGCGTTAGAGATGTTTCTACAATCATTTGGTATAGATATCTCTCCTTTAGGGGAGAAGTTTGCACTGAACCTGTCAGCCAGTATGTTGGCAATGTCTGTAGGATCAGTAATCTTCACGTCATTTTGAACTAATTCTGAGCATATCTGGGAGTTTCCTCTTAGGTTTCTGACATAGCTAAAGAATGCCTTATGGTTGTCTTTAGAGTCCTTAGCTATTTTATTCTCAAAATTAGCTTTGGATGATTTTATGAGAGTTCTTAGCTTTTTACTTATAGTGATCAGCGGTGTCTTACCTTTTAAGGATTTTGCTCTATCTTGTAGTAGCTTTCTCCTTTTGTTGTAGAGTTTGTTTATGGCTGGGGTCCACCAGACTGGCCTTTGGTACAAAGAGTCTTTGTTTTGCTTGGGATTACCTGATCAATGCATCCCTGCAGGTGCTGGTAGAAGGCATTTGTAAGTGATTCAGCAGTTTGAGTAATGTTAACCGCCGGCTCAGGGGCCTTAAAGGAGACCACACTAGTCTTTAGAAGTGTGAAGTCGGCCGAGAAGTTCTTTACTGTGGTCTTTTCATTTCGGTGGGGGGATGAGGACCTCCAGCGAGATTAGTTTGCGATCAGATCTCACCAGTGAGGGGAACATTGTGCTCCCATGTTCATGATGATGAGATCAAGTATGTTTTCTCCTCTTGTGGGGATGGTGACTAGTTGTTCCATGGCATTTGAGTTTATGAATTCCAGGAACTTTTGGGCTAGAGTGTTTGGGCTTGAGTAGTGTTCCCAGTCTATATTAGGGTAGTTGAAGTCACCTAGTATGATGGTGTTCGGAGATACATTTATCCCTCCAGTGTTTTCAGGAAGGCCATATGAGGTTCCTGAGTTTGCGAGGGTGGCCTGTAACATGCTACAAATTGCAGAGCAGTCTTGCCTATGGTTAATTGCACCTGGATGGTTTCCGATGCATCGTGCGATGCCACCAATCTTGAGGTGTGGGTGTCCTTGATGAATATGGATACCCTCCTCCTTTCTTGGTATTGTCCGGGTTTTGGGGCGGGCATGATATGAGGTAAAACCTGATAGTGCTGGGGTGCTCTCAGGAGCCTTGAAACAGGTTTCTGTCACAGCACAGACATCGATGTTCTCCATACTGAGAAGGGCCTCGAGTGCATGCATCTTGAGGTTGAGACTTCTGGCATTGAGCAGCATTACCCTTAGTTTTTTCTTTGTTTTGTTCTAGGGTGGTAGGTTTAGAATTTGAGCCTTGCCTAAAAAGGCACTATGGGGTGGCAAGAGCCTTGCCAAAATCCGAATCCCAGGGTGACAAGTGCAAGCTGTCCCTGCGAAGCAGCGTGGCTTGTCCAGCATGTCATCCCAGGCAGACAGACATTGGATCCTTTGAATGACACCAGAGTTTAAGCCAATTGTTAAAGCTGATCATCTTATCTCTGTATTGTGGCATCATTCTTGGTGAAGGTAGGATACTGCTCAAGGTCAGGGTCATACCTGCTTGGGCTACATAATCAGAGAGCTCCTCTGTCTCTTTTCATGTAGTCCAAGGAGCTCAGGTCATTAACACCAGCGTGGACAATGATTGAGTCGTACTTGTACCTGCTGTTGAGAGACCTGAGTGCATGCGTTATGTGGTGGATTCTAGCACCGACAGGCAGCTTACTGTGACCTTCTCCTTACTCAGTCTGGTGAGCGGGACATCAGTGTGTCTGACTATGGAGTCACCAATGACTAGTGTGTCTGGCATTGTGTTTGGCATTAAGGGCTGTGACTGCTTGACACTCTGACTGTGTGGTCTATGTGTTGCAGGTGTTGTGTTCTGAGGTGGTAGTTGTTTGGGTGTCTGCTTTGGTGGCCTCTGCTGTTTTGGTAGATTTTTGATCAGAGCCTCCGAGTATGTCTTTGTGTGTTTATGTGTATGATTTGAGGTTGTGATGGTATTATGTGAGACTGGGTCTATAGTGTGTGTGGTTACCTTCTCCTCCTGTCTGGTCATGCCAGTCCTATGTTGAGAGAGCTCAGCCTCCAGTTTGACTTGGTACAGCACCATGTGGTCACAGGACTCCATAAATCTATCAAGCAAGTTCCTTCTAGAGTACCTGAGAGACTGAAGCAGACTCTGAAAGATGAAATAAGGGAAATGCTACAAATTGGGGTAATTCATGAGTCTAGCAGTCATTGGGCTTCCCCCGTAGTGCTGGTGCCAAAGAAGTATGGTATAATGAGGAGGAGTCTAGGATTGTAAGCATATGCTATGACCATACAACATGGCAGTAGGATTTATAATACCAATGCAGATGGATTGTCCAGGAAAGGGAGTTAATATTCCCAGGTGCACCAATTTGTCTCAGACTTCAGTTTTCAAGCGTCACTTAAACTGTGCTTGAGCCATAATGGGGAGAGAAATGTGAAGAAACTAAAAGCACTGCCATATGTGTTAGCATGTCTGATAGGAGATTTGTGCATATTCTCAGAGTAACTTGTACTGTATGCCAGCATGCCTAATTGTGAAAATGTAAATACGTTTTAAAATGTTGAGTATTTCCCTATTTAAAGAGAATGTTTAAAGAACCTGTTACTGCTTTGATACATTTCTAACTGTGCATTTTTGGGAGGGACATTCTAAAGTATAAACTGTAGAGAATCAGCTGAACAGTGAGTGATATCTTTAGAATGTTCCTGGTTAATAAGAAATTATTTGAACAACTAATTGACAGAAAAATATTATTTTAAACAGCTGACTGTTATATTTTGAAATCAGACAGATGAGACTGCAGTTTGTCAGGTACTGAGCAGTTTGTCAAGTACTGGGCAGTCAGTGGACACTGGGAAAAGAGAACTCACCAAAAAACTGCAAGCTTGCCTTAGCCTTGCTATTATATCTTAGAGCAGATCAGGGACAGTATTCTTTAGTTAGACCAGGAAAGCTTAGTTATTAAGATATAGTTTATTTTTATTTTATTTTTATTTTACATTTGTTGACCGGGATAGTCCGACTAGATGCATGTCCATTTTCAGTGGAGGCCCGGGGAGAAAAGCTCCAAGGGTAAGCAGATACAGCATTACATAATACCAGCATTACATATTACAACAGACTATTTACAGAGATTACATAAGTAAGCAAGTTAAACAGGTTCCACAGGTTAGAATTAATCACAAGCGTAAGTCAGGATTAAATTAAATTACAAAGTAAGCTGGTTAACAGATTTTTACACATTCTAGAGAGAGCTAGCCAGGCTTGATACATTGACATAGCCAGTTAAGTGACAAATGTTGTTTGAGTCTAGTTTTAAATTGACCTAAGGTGGAAAGTAAGGTAATATCAGCTGGAAGACAGTTCCAGGATCTACTTACAGAGTTAGCAAAGAGAGAGTCACCAGCTGTGTTATTAATTTTGCTAGTCTGAATTAGTAGTTTGTTAGAGGATCGAAGCAATCTAGAATTGTTATAAGGGGTGATAATATTTTTAAGTGCAGGAGTATTGTCCAGATTAAAGTGGATTTTATAGGCCATAATCAGTTGGTTATACTGGATTAGGCTGGGTAGTTCAAGCCACCCAAGAAAATTGAGAGTTTCTTAAGGACAGTCTTGTTTAAATTTGAGAGTAGAGGGAATGCATACAGAAGGGTTGAAATAAGGTGAGAGTGAGCTATGGCAATTTTAGCTGGAGGGGTTAGGAAGGCTTTTATTCTGTAAAGTGATCCTAGTTTTTTATTGATGGTTTTGATAGTTTGGTTAACATGTAGGTAGAATTTTAGATTATTATCTATGATGATACCTAATAGTTTTGTAGAGGGGTCAGGGGAGATTATTGTGCCATCATTTGAATTTATGGTAAAGGTGAAAGCGGTAGACCTATGTGTTGGTGAAAATAACAGCATTTTAGTTGTTTTGGGATTTAGGGTCAGACGACGTTCAGAAAGCCAGTTTTCTATTGTATTAAAGGTGGTTTGGGTAGCTGACCATAACTCTATTGAAGATGTGGCCGAGCAAATCAGAGTAGAGTCATCAGCATATTGGATACAGCTGACTTTTCGGATGAAGTATAAAGGTCGTTAATGAAGATGGAGAACAGCAAGGGCCCTAGTATAGAGCCTTGTGGTACTCCAAGGGTGTTAGGTAGAAGGTTAGAGAGTTTGTTCTGCCAGAGGACAGCCTGCTGTTGACCATTCAGGTAGGATTGAAACCATTGAAGGGCTCTAGTATCTAGACGGAATGTTTGCAGTGTGTGGATTAAAAGTTGGTGATCAACCATATTGAATGCCTTGAAAAGATCCAAGAAGAGGGCTGAAGATATATAATTATGGTTGTGATTATGGTTTATGGTGTTGGCAAAGGCTAGGAGGGTTGAAGTAGTGCTGTGATGAGGACGGAAGCCATGCTGAGTGTCGGCCATGAGGTGATTCTGGATTAGGTGGTGCAAGAATTGTCAATGAATACATTTTTCCATAATCTTTGCAAGTGGAGAGAGTATAGCTATTGGCCTATAATTGGAGAATTCAGTAGAGCTGCCTCCTTTCTGAAGTGGGATTACATAGGATATTTTCCAGATGGTGGGAATTTTAGCTTCTACTATGGTTCAATTGATTAGTATTGAGACGGGGTAAGCAATAGCATCAGCTGATTTTTGTAGGTACTCGGCATGGAGTTGATCAGCAGAAAGTGTAGTGGGTTTTAATTTTTTTGATCAAGGTACGGATAAGTGAAGTGGTGACTGGTTGGAAGCTGAATGCGAGTAGGTTTCTAGAGGTGCTACTTTCAGGACCAGGGGAGCTAGGAGGCATTTGGCTAGCTAGGGCTTGAATTGTCTCAGTAAAGAATTAGTTAAAACTGCCAGAAACATCTTCAGGGGTTTTATCAATAGTAGCAGCAGGGATTGGGTTGAAGTTTGTCCAGTATGTAGTAGATTATTTAAACAGTTTTTCTAGAATAATGGACTACTATCCTGCAGTTAGATTTTATATTTCTAGTGACTGAATTCTAGTTTTTATTGAGAGTTATTGATTTACAATCTTATAATAATTTTACTTATTATTAAATGGTTTTCATTACTTTACATTTTGGCTGTAAACCAGTGTTTTTCTTTAGAGATTAGAGAGTGCTTCTACCTGTTTCATGCCCTCCCAAGGTCAGCTCAAAGGTCTGGATGTTCTGGTCATAGCTATCATTTTTTGATAATTAATTTTCATAGTTTGACACCCCTTTAGAATGGCATGAAGACCCTCTGATTGGTGGAAGCATTACTGTATTATTTTGGGAAACAGACACAGCTAGAAATCTGTGTTAGGCTTTCCCAAAAGTGTTTAGATGTGTGAGATTTACAATTACTTTGAGTGTGAGTGTATCAGAGGTCTTAATCTGAAGCACTTCACTCTGAAGTGTATAATAAGAAAATATATTTGGGTGGACAGAGGTATATAGTCCAGTGCAAGGAAAATAGTGTGTGTTCCTTTTGTGCTCTTAGGGGAAAATTGTAAAATATTACTTCTATTTAAGTGACAGTCTCATATTGGAATCAATAGTGAGGATTTAAGCTCCTTAGTTACTGACTCAGGATAGTATGGGAAGTTATTTAATTGCTGGCAGTCTGATGAGGTACTGGCCAGATGTCTCACATAAATACATATATATATATATATATATCTATATATATATATATATATATATATATATATATATATATATATATATGTATTTATGTGAGACATAAATACACATATATATATGTATTTATGTGAGACATAAATACATATATATATATATATATATATATATATATATATATATATATATATATATATATATATATATATATATATATGGGTTCACTACATATTACTGAAAGTTCGTATGGCCCATTTGACTGAGACCAAATGACTGAAAGTTCATTTGACCGAAAACCCATATGACCAAAAACTCATTTGTCCGAAAAACAGCAATGGCAGGTATATGCCCTGTTCCCCTCTGTAGTGCGACCCTGGAGTGAGAATATAAAGGTAGGGGGGTGGGGGGCACAGACCCCCACATTGGGGGTTGTGGGTGGTGTAGCCCTCCACATTTTGCAACCAGTTTTTAATGATGTTATATATTTTAATGCATTTTTCATGGATACACATGCATGTAATAGTGCATAAACTGCAATTATGTGGGGGGCTTCACACCCCCCAAATGTGGGGAGCTGTGCCACCCACACCCCTCTAACTTTATATTCTCACTCCAGGGTTGCACTACAGTGGGGAACAGGGCATATACCTGCCAGTGCTGTTTTTCGGTCAAATGAGTTTTTGGTCATATGGGTTTTTGGTCAAATGGGTTTTCAGTCATTTGGTCTCAGTCTAATGGGCTTCGGTCATATGAACTTTCGGTCATATGTAGTGAACCCATATATATATATATATATATATATATATATATATCTATAGATATATATATATATATATATATATATATATATATATATATATATATATATATATATATATATATCTATCTATATATATATATATATATATATAGATAGATATAGTTTACTTAAAAGGTTGAGATTGATATTTTTGGGCTCATATTTATGTATTCTGTGCTTGTGTCTACCTAATAAACCTAAAAATAAACATTACTTTCCAAAGTGAACAGTGTTAACAAAAGCAAACTGCATTAAGATTTGCATTGATTACTCACTTTTTTTATTTATATTTGTTTTCTGGGGTAGTGCTCTGATCTCAATGCAACATTTGCTGGTACTAACTGAGTGCTTCATCTCCTATGTATATTTTCTACACCTCTTCTGTTCAAAAACTTCAAAAGTCCCCCACTAGTTGCAAAATGATTGCCTACTGAAATGATTTTGAAACTGATATCTATAGGGGGGGTTGAAAGATTAGCAGCTTAACCTTACAATGGTAATGGGCAACATTTATGAGTGTGGTAATAAGAAAACACTAATTAGTAAATTAAGTAACTGTAGTTGTCATTTAATAAACTATGGCTATAAAACCATGTAAGGGTGCTTCAACCCCTTGCACCTCCGTCTGCAAGTTGCAAAACTAATTGCATACTGAAATGCCCAATCTTTTTTCCTATATTATTGTAGGTCTAGAATGTGGACATATGTTAGAGGCAGTGATTTGCCCTCCTCCACCAGAACCTTGCCCAGTCTGATATGTGGTCACTGCCACTAAAAGGCTGAACACTCATGATTTATAATTTGAATTGTTTCCTTCCAGACATTTCAATGGTACATATAGTAATGAAAATAAAAGACAGAATAACCTCTGATGCACACTACAATACATGGAGTTATCAGAATGATTTTATCGCCTTATTTTGCACATTTATCATTTCTGTTGTTAGTTAGCCAATATGTGTTAATTATCAGTATCATGCAATGGGAACAGTCAATGTTAAATTTCTCTGACATACGTAATTTTATTTCATGTGTAAATTCATATTTTTACAAAGTAATATAAGTAATATCTTAAAGTACTATTTTTATAAATAAATATTTTTCACATGTATCCTAGGAATTAATGAAACCTAACTGAAGTGCATTTTGGATCTTCTAATCACATTAACACAAACAAATTTTTTCATCTACATTATCCACATATTACTCCATGAAGAGCTTTCTTATTCTTGTTTACTTGCTGAATGCTATGTTCACCTTTATGTTACTTTATTATTTCTTTGGATAATTCCTAGGCTGATCCTAAAATATTTACATCTGGATAAATGTTCAATCCTAGAAAACAAATTTAAATTAATAAATAAATAATTTAAAAATAAATAAATAAATAAATAAATATTGTGTCAACTCCAGTCTTGTTTTTGTTTAATATAAATTAAATGTGATAAATATTACCTAAAGGTTTACTTTAACCAAATAACTGCCCCTCCACTTCTCTCTTTTTTTTTTTGTTTTCTTCTCCCAAAAGAAAATCATATTGTTACTCACAGTTCTGATTTTCAAGAATAACTAAATATCTGACTTTTAAATACTTGATTAAAAGATCAAAAAATATACATCAGGCTGGATTTACAAAAGCTTGCACGGAGTTGTAGAGTAATGTAAGACGTCAAACAGGCAATATGTCTGCCGTACGATACAGGAACAGCCAGCAGGGGCGTGCACGAGAGCTGCTGAAAATACTCAACCACGGACAGCATCATGGTATGCAAATTACATCATTTGCTGGTGAAAGCTATGCAAATTAGGTAAATTTGCGATCCAGGAAACACTAACCTGTCCATGGAAGATTAGTGCTATCTGCAGAAATGTAATCTGTTGGTAACGGAGTACTGTTCTGCAAATAGCTAAACTGTGCTATGACAGCTCCAAATAAAGGATGCATACAGTTGAGGAAGCATGCCAATGGCCAAATACAAGGCCATTGGCATTTATAAATGTTTAAAAATATAAAAATCTAACTTTATTTTTGCCCGATCTCCGATGTTTAAGCATAGCGCAGCACCGCACAAACGTGCAGCACTTATAAAAACAAGAAAATAATTAAAATAAAGCCAAAAATAGGCATTTTCACTAAAAAAGCTTATTCTGCCATGCAGGTGAATGGCAGGCTGAAGACAACATGGCCACTGAGTAGTGGTTGCTGGGGGGGGGGGGGGCTCAGTGTCAGAGATGTAACCATGCATTAGTTGGCAATTCTATGCAAATGAGGATAAGGATAGTGAATCCCAATTTTCCCCAGCATGTGGGCCATGTCCCAAGAGTGAAAGAGTAGGAGTAGATGAGTAGTAGAGTAGAATATAGATGACATCATGAGGGTGTGTGTCAGACAGGCTGTAAGCTAATTGGAGCACAGTGGCTTATGTTTGCTTTGAGTTGCTCAGGATTGCAAGAGGCGTGCCTACAGTTGTCCTATTTGAAAACCTCAAACCAAAGGTGCACAATGTTAAAATATAGGAAACTCCTTGCAAACATGCACACAGCGTGTGCGCATGTGTGAGAGCATTTGCGCTTGTTTGCGCGCTGCTTCCTCCAGGGCAGAGACAGAAATGCAAAAGGAAGGAAAAAAGTAGTATGAAGTTAACCAATGAGAACTAGCAGAGCTGCAATGTGAAATATATCAGAAAAACCAATTACACAGGCAGCAGACTAGCCCAGCTCAGCCCTTTAAACTCTGCAAACAGCATTGCTCTCTGTTTTCCCCAAGAACTCTAGAAAATAGCAGTATACAAACAGGGAAAGCTTAAAAAGCTTAAGTCAGACAAAATGTTAGGGGCTGCTCTTGCTATCATAAACCAACATTTGCAAGGTGCTGAGGGTGGTGATGTTGTGAATGCTGCTGAGCAACCCACAGTGAGGAGACAGAGAAGAGTGTACAGACCCAGGATAACTTACCAGGGGCTACATGATCTGGAGATAGTGGAGCGCTATAGGGTGGACAGAGACCTCCTATACCAAATTGTTGAGCTGTGCTGGCCACGCCTCACACACAGAACCAACAGAGGGGAACCCATCCCAGTGGATACCAAGGTATGTGTTGGCATAAGAATACCAGCTACAGGTACCTTCCAAAGGCCAACTGGTGATATGATGGGGATTTCACAGGCATCAGCATCCAGGGTAGTCCACCAGTTCCTGGATGCCATGTCAGCACATTCCGGTGAGCACGTGTATTTCCCCAATTCCCATGAGGCATTGGATAGCAATATGCATCTTTTCCACCAAATAGCAGAATACCCTGAGGTAGTGGGTGCAATAGACTGCATGAACATACGCATCAAAGGACCACCTGGTGAGCAGGGTATGGACTACATCAACCGCAAGGGCTTCCCCTCCATCAACTGCCAGGTTGTGCACGATGCCCAGGGCATAATAATGAATGTGTGTGCTGGCTGCCTCAAAGCTGTCATGATTCCTACATCTGGCATCTGACGCAGCTGTACCAGAGATTTGCCAATGGGGCCATCCCTGATGGTCACCTAGTGGGGGATGCTGGATACTCACTTGAGCTGTGGCTGATGACACCCATCAGAAATGCACACAGACCTGAACAAGAATGCCATAATGAGCCACAAGCACAAACAAGAAACATAATTGAGTGTGTGTTTGGGATGCTCAAGTCATGGTTCCAGTGCCTGGACACATCTGGTGGAGCCTGCAGTACTCACCAACTACATGTACCCAAATTGTCATGGTATGTGCCATGCTACACAATATGATCCTGCAGAAACAGCTGCAGCAGGAATAGCATGGGACAGGGCCAAACAGCCCCCCACCATTGCCAAGGCCTGCACAGGCACAGAGTGACTCGGAGGAGGAAAATCCTGAGCCTGCCCCAGTAGGCAGAAGGAGGCATGCCCAGTATGCTCTGGCCTTGGCAAAGAGGCAATGCATAGCACATACACTGACTGACTAGAAATGACTCCTCTCTCTGACTTGCACATACAGTAAAAGGGATGCCTAACTTGACACTACCTGTTTTCAAACATGTATAGGGAGTGTACTATGTGCATCCGACATAGGCAGCCCTGCAGCACCACCTGAGGCAGGAGTGCCCTATTTTAAGCAATATAAAGCACTGCTAAGCACATTTTACCAGTATTGAGCATATTTAAATCCAATTGAGCGTAACTGCGCACCGCACTATCCAGCCCAACGTCGGGCAATGTCATGCAACATTGAGCAATGTCGTGCAATGTTGAGCAAAGTTGGGCAACATTGGGCAAAGTCGGGCAAAGTTGAGCAAAGTCGGGTAAACAAGCTCACACCTGCTTTACTGTTCCTAACCAGTCAGGTCTGCCCAGCAGGAAAATAAAAAGCAGTGACAGGGCTCAAACTCTGAATGCTGTGCACTATAGTCACAGTACTGAACCACTAAGCCATGTCAGCATTTCACTGGCACAGACACAACTTAAGTCACTCACACATACCAGTTGAGGGGTCACATACCTAACAGTCACAGCCAGCAGGACAACTGTAGATAAACGCAAACACAAACAAATGCTGTGTCATGCCCTCTGAAGAGGCATATGAGTAACCTCCCCCCAGGCATATGCAGACAGATAACAGCAGGAAAGGCAGTGTGACGTGGGTTGGGTAGGCTATTGAGTCACAAACTAATATGAGTGTAATTGGACGCTAAGGTCTGTAGTACAGTGGTATGCCTCAAGCCAGTACGATAGGCAACAGTACAGACTGAAATGGAGTACCTGACATAGCAGTGCAGGCCTAGCAAATGTGTATATGTGTCAGGTATAACCCTCATCCTATGTACATCGACAGTAACAATCAGGTGTGCCCCCCCGGGTAGAAATGTACAGATAATAGCTGTCCCCCCTGTATGTAGAAATGTTGATAAGTCTATGCAAATTGACTCATGGAAGCCCTGCAGGCACAGCATGCTTCCTGTCAATGTACAACACAAAGGTGAGCCCTGAAGTAAAAACCAACTTGAATTTTCACACACACATATACAAATTTAGTAAATGTCAGTCAACAACATACTGAAAGTTCATACTGGGCATGCTCACACACGTAAACAAATGAAGCAAATTTCAGTCAACAACATACTGAAAGGTCATACTGAGCATGCTCACACACTTAGGCCATGTCTGAGTACAGCAGTGGGCCACACATATCTGGCAGTTGCAATTCTTACTCCAGACACATGTCACTATTCACCAATCCTGTCTTGCACACACAGTGATATGAAAACAGGCCCATATAATATATTGGAGTCCTGACATAATCAAACTATGTAATACAAGTACTTAAGTTGTTCAAAGAAAGTGAAAATCCAAAGAAGATCAACAAATCTCCGATCAGTATCATCAAGAAACAATGAGCACTCCTAACATTATCCAAGCCATGTTCTGGCAAATATATTGCCAAAGAGTCCATAGAGAACCATGAAGCTTTCTTTAGCTATGTCATAAATATCAATGTAAACTCATATGTTCTGAGTCAGTGCAAAGTGTAAATGAATACAAGTACATGACTGACACTGCCAACAACTTGTCAGACAGGTTCATACATATTTACTCACCTCTCACTGACAAAAGGGCCCATTACCATATCTGGAGATTGTGAAAAGCCAGAAATCACATATACAATGGTTAAGCAGCTCTATCCAAACCTAAAAACACGGTGTTTTATGGGATGACATGGTGTCCCTGGCTGTGTCATATGTGAACTCCAAAAGAAACAGACCCTGCAACTGAACAGTCTGCTGAGACTCACCTTCTGTACAGGATATGAAACTGTTGAATGGGTTACAGCAACGTTTGGCACACTCCACAAGTGCTGGTGCACAACAGACCATGGGAACTATTGTCTTATAAGCCTAATACGCCTGATCTGCAAGAACATGGATTCCATCATTATGGAACTCATAAACAGAGCTATTGGGAGCCTACAAACACCCAACCCTATCCATTTTGGTTTGGTCAGGGGCAGGTCATGGTCCCTAAACCTGCTAGACAGCTTTCAAGGCAGTCACCCAGGACATAGATCAATGAAATGAGCTCCACGCAGCCTACATAGACCTTCGAAAGCCCTTTTCCAACATCCCACACACATGTTGTATCCACAAAATCAACAACCTGTGCATAAACACGTATGTCATCTGATGGATTGCCAACTGGGGCACAGATAGATCCCACAAGGTAAGAATTGTGGTCTCCCTGTTGGACTGTAAGCTGGTAACAACTGCTGTCCCCCGTGACTCAGTCTTGGGACCCCTCCTGTCTGGTGTATACTTTTCAGAAATACAGTCAAACACACGAGGGCTATGGTTAACAAAGTTTGTGGATGACTGCAAAAAGGTTGTCATAATCGATGTTTGGGACAACAGAGACATCTTTAAAAAGGGTCTCAGTCAGACAGATGTGGTGTCAAAATTATGGCCTCGAGCTACAGTCATACAAATACCACATAGGTGCCAACACCCTAAATATGGAGGTAATAATAAGGGATCCATGGACACATGGATAGTCATCTCTACTTCCAGAAACACATTCACAAAGTGGTTAGAAAATCATGCTATGTGTTCCCACAAATTACCAAGGTCTTTGCATGTAGGTCAAAGGAGATTCCCTCTACTCATCAGTCATCAGACCCATCTGAGAGTTTCACGGCACACTTGCGATGAATCTGACTAGGCACCTTCAGCTGCTGGTAAGACCACTGAAGTACCTCAACAAGAGGATTACTGGCCTCAAACAGTTGCCCCATGCAACATGACTGAAGTTAACTCAATCTGTACTCTGTTGCATACTGTCTACTCGGGCGATCTCTGCCCAACAGACAGGTCCATGTCCAATGCAGAACTGATGTACATGCTCTATCTGAAGTAAACCCAAGCTCACTGTGACACATGCTCTAGGGATATCATCATCACAACAATAACTAGAACATGTTGGAGGGATACATTACTAACTTACAGACTTCCCTTGCTTTGGAACAGGCTCCCAACCTACATTAAGCTGAGTCCCTCACTGACACTCTTCGAGAGGAGCCTTGATGAGTGTATGTGAAACTGAACTGTCACACCATGGATCACTTCATCAGCTCTACTACACAGAGGCCTAGGAAATTAACCCCATGTGTGGTGATAGCTGCACACTTTTGCCATACTAATATATGCCTTCAGGCAGATAGCCTATTACCTGCCTATGTACCTATATATATATGTAGGGGGAATACAGTATAATAAGCTAAAGATGGATGGGCAAAGATGTGTGTAAGAGGGTGACCATGACAGGGAGCCATCCAAGACTGTCCCACACAGCACACATCCCAATGGTACAAAAGACATGAAGTGCACATCTCACCCACTGTACATAATAGCCAACAGTATCTATAAGCATTACAGTGTATGCGGTGCATGTGCCTGCTGTACAACATGACTGTACAATGAAGTACACATCTACCATCTGTAGACATGTACCTGTCACATAGGTTCATAGGTATGTAGTAGTCTATCTTCACGAAGGCATATATTAGCCTAGGCAAGTTGTGCTGCTTTCACCACCCCATTGAATAGTCTCCTAAGCCCTAGATCTAATAGTTAGTACCCTAAGCCCCTTTCTAGTGGGGCTGCTGATATGATGCTTGGCATGAATTGCCTGTGTCCAATCCACTCATCAAGGTTCCTATTAAAGAGTGTCAGCGAGGGGCTCTGTCTGATACATTGGGCCTCTTTTCCACAGTAAGGCAAGTGTCTGGGATGGTACTCTATCCCACCAGCATGTTGTTTTCATTGTTGTGATGAGGTTCATATCCCTGGAGTGTGTAGTGCGACTCAATTTTGTTATCCGTAGATGGAGCATGTTCAACAGTTATGTGCTGGACATGGCTCTGTATGTTAGGCAGAATGTGCCTCTGAGTAGGTGGTACGCAACGGAGAACAGATTTAGTTTTACCAGTTGTGTTGCATAACACAACTGTTTGAGGCCAGTAATCCTCTTGGTGGGGTGCCTCTGTGGTCTCTCCAGCTGCTGGATATCTTTGTCGAGTACATCCAAAATGGTGAATTGTACTCAATGATGGGTCTGATGACTTAAGAGTAGAGGACCACCACTACCTCTTTTGGTCCTGATGCAAACCCTTTGTTGATTAGGTGGGCCACAAAGGATTTCCTAATCACTTTGACAACATGGTTGTCAAAGGAAAGATGACTATCTACATGTGTCCCCAGATCCCTTATTACCTTGTCAGTTTTTAGGGGGTAACACCTATGCGGTAGTTTGTGGGTACTTTGTTTTCCCCAAACGGGATTACTATGCATTCTTTCACATTGAGCTTGAGGCCATCATTCTGACACCACAGATCTGTCTCATAGAGTCCCTTCTGGAGAATATTTGTGCCATCCGGGGAATCTATTATGGGAAACACTTTACAGTTCCCAGCAAAATTAGTCAACCACAACCCTCCTGTGTTGGCATGTACTTTTGATAAGTCTATACCAAACAGGAGGGACCCCAGGACTGAACCCTGGGGGACACAAGTTGTTACCAGTGTAGAGTCTGACATGTAGCCAGCCACTCTTAATTTGTGGGATCTATCTGTGAGCCAGTTTGCAATCCATCTTGTGATGTATGGATTCATGCCCAGGTTGGTGAGTTCATCTATGATACCTGACTCGGGAATGGTGTCAAAGGCCTTAGCCAGGTATAGATAGGCTGTGTGGATCTCCTTTCTATCATCTGTAGGCTGGGTAACTGTCTCAAAGAAATCCACCCAGTTCAGGAGGCGTGATCCGCATTTGACGAAGCCAAACTGGGTATGCTTAACTGTGTGAAGGTTCCCAATGTCTCTATTGTTGACTTCCATTATGGTTGGCTCCATTGCCTTGCAGATCGGAATTGTCATGCTCATGGAGCGTGAATGCCAAGGGTCTTTTGTGGCCCCACCCCTGTGGAGTGGGAAGAAAGTTGCTGTGCAACATTCTATGGGTACCCATCCTGTAGAGAGGATGTAGAGAGAGGTGTAGGTATCCTTGATGAATATGGATACATCCCCACCCTATGTGCTATGATCCAGATTCTGATGCTGGAAGGTATGGAATGAGAAGTATCCTGGTAGTGCTGGTGTGCTCTCTGGAGTCTTGAACTAGGTTTCTGTTACTGCACAGATATCAATATTCTCCATACTGAGAAGTGCCTAGAGTGTGTGCATTTGGAGGCTGAGACTTCTGGCAGTGAGTAACATTTAGCTCACTTTGTGGTTATTTGTGTTGGTTATGGGGTTTGGTTCGTCCTGAGTGACCAGTGTTCCACATCTGAAGTCACTGCCTTATTGGTCCGATCCGACCATAAGCTAATTACCCTACATATCCACATTCTGCCCCCACCCCCCATTAAGGAAACCATGTTAAAATATTTCTCCAAAGCCAACTTCATGCTTCTTAAGACAGAAGTGGTGAACTTCAGGACACCCATGCAGATGGACAATACAGTTACAACTACTGAATCCTACACAGTTGCACTTTATATGCACTTAAATGAGTGCATGGATCATGCTATCCCAAACAGAACCAAGACGCTATCCTCCAAGAAAAGGAAGCCAATCTGGTGGTCCCCTGGCATAAACAAACTGTACAACAGAAGGAAGAAACTGTTGCAAAAGAGGGTAAAATCCCATGAGTGGAGGAGCTCCCTGGTCAGCCTCAGTGAGAAGCTGCGATCCCTGATAAAACCCTCCAAAGCTAGTTACAAAAACAAAATCACCACTGATTCTAAAGACAACCACAAAGCATTCTATAGCTATGTCAAGAATCCCAATGGCAACACTTAGATCTGCTCTGAGTTACAGCACAATGGCACTAAATATACAGACCCAACTGATATTGCCAACATCCTGGCAGACAGGTTCAGTGCTAACTTTACAACCCCTCTCACCCATGAAAGAGCCCATCTCTATACTGGAAGAATGCAAAGTTCCTGTCATCATGGCTGCACAGGTAAAAACCACACTCTCCAAAGCCAGGAACACAGCATCCATGGGACCAGACAACATGCCAGGCTGCTTTCTACATGAATTACAGAACGAACTGGAACCACACCTAAGTAATATTTTCAATCATAGCCTCACCTCAGGCTTTCTGCCTGCTGACTGGCACACAGCGATGGTTATCCCACTACACAAAGGGGGAGCCACCACGGACCCGGGAACTAGCGCCCAATTAGCCTGATGAGCCTGGTCTGCAAGGCCATGGAATGTATCATCATGGAACTTATAAACAAAGACATTGGTAATCTCCAAACTCTGGACCCCAACCACTTCGGGTTTGTAAAAGGCAGATCATGTCTCCTAAACCTGATAGACTTCTTTGAAGCAGTCACCAAAGCTGTAGACAAGGGTAGGTGGTTCACACAGCCTATCTAAATCTTGTCAAGGCTTTCAACACCATCCCCCACTCTGGAATTATAGACAAACACACTAAACTAGGTATAAATCCCTATGTCACAAGATGGGTTGCCAACTGGCTCACTGACAGAACCCACACTGTGAAAGTAGCAGACTCCAAACCCGACTTCAGACCAGTGACAATTGGAGTACCACATGGTTGAGTCCTGTGTCCTGTCCTGTTTGGTATCTACTTTGCTGAAGTACAGGCTAACACAAAAGGTCTTTGGCTAATGAAGTTCGCAGATAACTGCAAACTAGGAGCCATAATCGAAACTACTAATGATGTGGATATCCTACAAAAGGGCCTCACTGAGACAGATGCCTGGTGTCAAAGCCATGGCCTCAAGCTCAATGCCAAAAAGTGCACCGTCATCCCCTTTGGTAAAAACTCTGTACCCATGAACTACAACATAGGTGGTAGTATACTTAACACCGAAAGTGAGATAAGAGACCTTGGGACACAGGAGGTCAGTAGTCTCTCCTTTGATGATCACATCGCCACAGTAGTCAGGAAATCCTTCTACATGGCACACCTCATCAGAAAAGGTTTTTCATGCAGAAAAAAAGAGGTCATTGCTCCCCTCTACTCATCACTCATTAGATCCATTATAGAATACAATGCCCCTTTTGGTATGTACCTCACAAGACATCTATAGCAACTGGAAAGGCCGCAGAAATACCTCACAACGAAGATTTCCAGCCTCAAACACATGCCCTACACAGACCGTCTCAAAAAAGTCCAGCTTTACTCTGTTGCATATCGCCTACTCAGAGGTGATCTCTGCCTAACATACAAAGCTATGTCAAACTCAGAGCTGTTGGACATGCTCCACTTAAAGAAATACCAATCATTCTGAGCTCTAGGGACTTAAACCTTGTCACCACAATAAACAGAACATGCCAGAGGGATAGATTCCTGTCCCAGACACTTCCCATACTCCGGAATAAACTACCTATCTATATGAAACAAAGCTCCTCATTAGCAATCTTCAAGAAAAATCTTGATGATTGGATGGGAAATAGGAAATTCACCCCGGGGATCACTTCTGTGTCTCTGCTCGACAGTGGCACAGGAAAATAAACTTCTTTGGTGGAAAAAGCCAGGGTACCTTTTTGGCTGGGCTTGTATAGGCCCCAGGGCCGATAGCCTAGTACCTACCTATGAACCTAGTGAACCTTTGAGCCTTGCCAAAAAAGTTAATATGGGGACAGCAAGAGCCTTGGCCAGTATTCAGAAGCATAGGGGCGACAGGTGCAAACCATCTGTAGCGAATAAATGAGGCTTGTCTATCATGTCATCACAGGCAGACAGAGACTGGATCCCCTTTGAATGACACCAGAAGCTCAGCCAATTGTTGAAGTCTATCATCTTTCTGTTATATTGCAGTATCATGTAGGTGAAGGTAAGATGCTACTCAAGGTCAGGGTCATACCAGCCTGGGCTACATGATCATAGAGCTACTATATATCTCTTGTCATGCTGTCCTGGGAGGTATGTCTCAGATCATTCACACTGACATGTACAATCAACGCATCATATATGTACCTGTTCTGGAGTGATGTAAGTGCTTGTGTTATGTGGTGGATCATAGCACCTGACAGACAACTGACAGTAACCTTACCCTTGTCCAGCCGAGTGAGTGGAACATCTGTGTGCCTGACTATGAAGTCACCTATTACTAGTGTATTGCGTATGTTGTTTTGCCTTAGGGCATGTTGTGAGGCACACTGCTTTGGTGTATTATGTGTTTTCTGGTGTGTGCTTGGAGGTGCATGTTGCTTGCTTGTCTGCTTAGGAGGACACTCTCTCTTTTTCAGATTAATATTTGTATTCTCCGAGTATGGTAATGTGTACTTATATGTGTGTTTTTTCCTGGTGCTTATATTGTAGGTCTATGTGAAACTGTTGGTGTTGTGGTTGTATGACCCTTCTCCTCTTGACTGTATTGTCCAGTACTGGGTTGACAGAGCTTAGCCACCGGTTTGACCCTGTGTGTGCCAGCATGTGGTGCATCAACCCATATATGATATGGTCATGGCCTATGCATACAATACACTCACAATACACCTAGTATGATAAGCTTGTTGAGGTTAGCAAATGTGAAAAAAAACTTTGGGCAAACTGTTAGCAAGTAATGTCTGTATTGCACCCTCTAACTCCATATTGCTTGCTGAAGTGTAAAGACGTACTTAGTTTGGATTAAAAACCCCGCACTTGCCAACTGTGTGTGTGTGTGTGTGTGTGTGTGTGTGTGTGTGTGTGTGTGTGTCTCCCTGGAGAAGAGCAACCTTTTTGGAGAATACTCACACTCCTTAAAAGTGGTATACTCATCTTTGTCAAGTCTGATGATGTCACCATCCTACAAATATACCTGTGGAAAGAAAAAATCCCATTAATGTGTAGCACGTGTCATGTAAATGCTTACTGCTTTAGTATCATAACCTAGTGAGGTAGGGTGAATCATGCACTTGCCAACTGTGTGTGTGTCTCCCTAGTGATGAGCAACCTTTTTGTAGAATACTCACACCCCTTAAAAGTGGTATACTCATCTTTGTCAAGTCTTATGATGTCACCATCCTACAAATATACCTGTGGAAAAGGTAAATCCCAGTAATGTGTATAGTGCGTAGTGTAAATGTGTGTTGCTGTAGTATCATAATGTAATTAGGGTGTGGTTTGAATCCTGCATTTGCCAATTGTGTGTGTGTGCCTCCCTAGGGATGAGCATCCTTTATGGAGAATACTCACACCCCTTAAAAGTGGTATACTCATCTTTATCAAGTCTGATGATGTCACCATCCTACAAATATACCTGTGGAAAAATGAAAGCTCAGTAATGTGTATAGCGCATAGTGGAAATGCATATTGCTGTTGTATCATAATGTACTTAGGAAGGAGTTTGAGTCTCATACTTGCTGACTGTGAGAGTGTGTGACACTGTTGGTCAATGTAGCATGGGTTTTGACTTTTCTAGTGTATGACATATCACAATGACAACTGTATGTGCATTACACATGTAAGGTAGCTGTGGGGCAAAGCCATATACATACATGTGACCTCAATTATTTCATAGGTGGGTACTCTGTTTTCTCCATGAGTGCATCTGTTATCTTTGTCAGAGCTGGCTGGCGCTTTCCAGACCTTAGGTCACTTCTGTATGCTAGTGACAAGCTTAGCCACTGCAGTTATCCCTGGGCTACATCTTCTGTTTCATATCCACTCATCACGGTTTCTATTGAAGAGTGTGAGTGAGGGTTTATGCTTGAGGTATAGTTGAATCCTGTTTCAAAGCAAGCAAAGTCTGGCAAAGATGACTATTCATTATAGGTGTGCAACAACCTCTGTGGATCTGCATGCAACCCCTTTATTGCTTTTGTGGTCCACAGAGGGATTGCCAAAACCCTTTAGTAATGTGATTATCAAAGGAGAGATGACTAAACACATGGCTCTATGTATACATTAGTACCTGTTCCACATTTTGGGGAATACTACCTATGTGGTACTCTGGGGATACTTTGTTTTCTAAAAGTGGATAACTATGCTTTCTTTGGCTTATAGCTTTACAGCATGAGTATGACACCAGGTATCTATCTCTATGATACCCTTTTGGAGGATGTGTGTGTCATCTGGAGAATAAAGTATAGCCCACAGTATGCATTTTTATCAAACGTGGGCAGACATATCCCTACTGTGTTTGTCTGTACCTAAGAAAGCTATATGCCAAACAGGAGTGGTCTCAGGACTGAGTGCAGGTGAATACCACTTGTTACTGGCATAGAATTGTACATGGAGGCTGCAAATGTTACTGTGTGTCCTACATCTGTGCATCAGTTGTCAATCCATCATCTAACAATTGTTTATGGTCAGTCTGTTGAGGTTATATATAATATATGAATGTGGGATGGGTATGAATTGCTGGTGAGCTATAGCTTGGCTGTGTGGACCTCCGCTCCCTCACCTATAGCCTTGTTAACTGGCTTGAAGTCTACTAGGTGTAGGAGCCATGATCTGGCCTTTAGAGAACCTAAGTGGGTATGGTGCAGTGTTTGCAGGTTCATAATGTCTCTATTAATGAGTTCCATAATGCTGTGCTCCATAGCCTTTCCGATAACATTTGTCTGGCTTATAGGGGAGAGTTTCCAGGATCTGTTGTAGTTCTACCCTTAATCAATTTATGTTAACATTTGCACTGGGTGTGACGAGGGTGGACAGGTTTAGGAATAAGTATATTAGAGGGTCAGTCCAGGTTTGAAGATTAGTAGACCAAGCCAGATAGGCAGGATTAAATTGCTTTGTACATGTGCTGAGGAGGGATGCAGAGGATATTGTGAAATAGATGCTAAGGATGAAGCCACCAGGTAACAGGAAAAGAGGAATGCCTAAGATGAGGTTTATGGCTGTGGTGAGAGAGGACATGCAGGTGGATGGTGTGACAGCACAAGATACAGAGGGCAGGATGAAATGGAAACAGATGATCTACTGTGGCGACTACTAATGTTAGCATCCGAAAGGAGAAGAAGAAGACGTAGCTCAACCCTTGTGGACTGTGAATACCATTACCATGCGTCATTCCACAAGTATGTAACCTGTATAGAGGCTGCATCTGGACAGAGTGTTTAGGTGAGTGTTGATTTCATATGTCAGCTTGTGTATGACACACCCAGGGACACTGTCCAGTATCATTGCCACTGTGGTTTGGACTTTGGTAAATAGATGTTTTAACTAGAGTGTCTGTGAATCATCAGGTTTTACATTCTTCAGGTCTGGAAATGTGGCCCTTGTGTAATGACAGGGTGATGAAATCTGCATTCAAACTGTCTGACAAGAAATTGGTAATGTCAGTCAGATAAGTGTACTTTGAGACCATTTACATTAACTGTGACCCAATCTGAGATTTCCCCTGTAGATTATAAACAACACTAAAGAAAGCTTTAGTGTTGTCTTTTGAATCCTTGCCATTTTGTATTTTGAAGCTTGCCTTGTATGTTTATTGAGGGATTGCATTTTCCCAATGATACTGACCAGAGAGGTTATCCCTTTTTGGTATGTAACTCTTTTTTGGTATAACTTCACACCTTCTATTATATATTTAGTTTATGGCAGGGGTCCATGAGACTAATGCACTTTTACTGTATAAGTGAAAATTTCTTGTGTTTGTGATAGCACTGTCCATGCAACCCTGTAGGTGAACAGTGTGCATTACTAAAGGATCATGCAGCTGGGACAGTGTTAACCTTAGTAATGCAAACCAATGACAGATAGCAACAACAGCATCACCCACAGCACAGTGTCAACCCATGTCATACACACACATGCGTACTCAAGTTCCAAAATGTGTGTAGTACAATGCATACTGGCTACCAACAGAAACTATGGAGTGTTAACACTGGCCAATACAGGGCATGTCACCCTGCCCATATGTCGAATATGCATGTACATGCAGCCAGTGCACCTCCAGCATGTTCACAAATGGACACCTGCAAACCTGTGTTGCACACACCCCATACTTACTGTCCACTGTATAACACATGCTGACACAACTACACACATCAGCCAAGTGGCACATGGCAAACAAAACACAACTGGAATAAACACTGGTGAAAACAATACAACATTGCTAATTACAGCTTTAATGCATCATGCCTACTCAGCTACAACTTCAAGGATATCATTACACTTTACTGCTGACAACATGCTACACATCCAACCATTACTATACTTTATTAAAGTCACCCTGTGCATTAGCACCATGTTAGCCTGTTCCTGCATCAATGTTACAGATGACAGGAGGTGGCACAAGTTTCATCATATGCACTGGGTGTGTTGTTGGTTTGCCAGAGGCATACACTGAGCCATGCAATCAACATGTGTGTGTGAGTGCGTGTGTGAGGGCCATGAGTACTGTTATGGGCCAATGTTGATGTAATGTGTGCGGGTATGTCTCTGCCCTAGGTTTCTGGTTTATCTGTGTGTGTCTGCATGCACACAGTTCCACCATGTGACTGCCATATACAGGGATTTGTGAGACAGCTACTGACTGTACCTGGCAGGCTTTACAGATTACCATCTCTGGCCACAGATACTGAACCTGTGCCTTGCAGGAGTGCTACAGACAGTATCAGGTACTAATCCAGATTGGGTACTATCCAAAGAGGTTGACATATGTCCACTGGATCCAGGTCCCTGCTGGGACTGGCCAGAGCCACGTGCTCATGGTTTGCTAGGATGGTCTATGGACAGCCCTCCCCAACATTGCTGTGGCTGGTACTGGCACTACGGGAGTGGCTGTGACTTGCTGGATGTCCACGGTAACCTCCAGCTGCTGATATTGCTGGCATACATCCATGTCAATGTCTAAACTGTCCCGCACTGTCCTGACATATGGACATGACATTGTGGAGGACATCCAATATCTCACCCCAATGTCTATCAATGACTTCAGTGTAGTTACATATGGCACCTGCTAGGTCATGGATACTGTCACTTACAGAGGTGTAATGAGCCCTCTGTGCCCTTTGCCCCTGTCTGATGTACCGCTCCATTCATGTCTGTGCCTCCATGACAGCCTGGAACAAGTTTGTGGTAGAAAGAGGTGTGGCACATCTGCAAGGGGCATGATGACCAGCAGTGCTCTGACGAGAACCCCTGGGCATCTGCTATGTGATACAATTCCAGACATCTGGCTATGGCTGCTGTGTCCTGATACATGTTCCATAGATACCACACTGTCTTGGCCAGTGCCAACCGTACACTGTCCCTCAGCTAAGGGCAATGGTGGTGATGGATGTACAGGCAGTATGACTGTGTGCATGGATGGGGTGGAGACTTGTGTACTATCAAGTGGTGGCCCAACAACAGACCCTGACAAACCTGCCTGTGCCTCAACACACCTATCCTCATCATCACTGTCTGTGTCAGTGACATCAGGTTCCCTGCTGTACTGAACCAGCCCCACCTCGGCACCTGTGAGAGGAAAACAGGAAACACATTTTAAGACCTGAACATGACTTCAGACCACATGCACACATGCACACATACACACTTGCACACATGCGCACACACACACATGCACACATGCACACATGCGCACATGCGCACATGCACACATGCACACATGCACACAAGCAAAACTACACTCCTCCCTAAAGCAGACACACACAACACCAGCAATAACAGAACATACACAATAGCAGGTGATAGTGGGGTACAGTATCACAAGCAAAACAGTCATATCACACATGTCAGCATGCAGGACATGTGTTGCTAAACAGCATGCAGTGCAAGTGTAGTCAGTCCTTGTTACTAACAGTATACATGGCTTTGATGCATGTGTTTTGTTATTAGGTGATGGCCCTCCCCCTGGAATACAATGCATACATGGACACAACATTGCTGTGCAGGTATTCAAAACCCTGTAATGTACTGTGCACTATAACTCACAGGTGTACATACTATTTCTGGATGTGTATCTGTGTGGCAGATAGGTATCCAATGCTGATTACAGCCTCTGTGTCTTTAGCAAATAATTGTGGACACATTTTTAGCATGTGCATGATGAGTATTCACACAACATCATCAGTGGTGCATGGATAATTGATGGAATACCATTCGGCCACATACCCAATGTACGGTCCTTATGGTGAGTGTAGATCATATTGTGGACCTGCCAGTCTCATCCATGACATGGCATGCTAAAACACAACTGCATATTTAAACACTACACATACCCAATATGTGTCATATGACCTAGCCACTCAATAGCATCACAAGACATATATGTGTCAGTTGTGCAAATGGTGATTGGTATGCAAACTGTTTAGAGGTGAATATGTGTGCACACACGCAACATTAAGTTATATAGCAATGAAAGCTATGTGTAGTACTGTGGTTACTATAACTGGATGGGGTATAGTACCATAGGCCATAATCATGAAGCATCGGGTGGTCACTCAAGGCTACAAATATTTCATAAACCAGCAGTTATCATGCTGTGCCGGAACTGTACTACCTTGGATAAATTCACCATTTCACAACCAGTTGTTATGTGAGTTTGTAAGGAGGCCAATAAGGAGCATTCCCTGACATGAATGTGTAGTGTGTTGCAGAGTGCTTAAATGCCCCATGATAGGCCTCTACCCCTCAGGTATATTATGTGTAATGTGTGGATGAGATTTTGAATACTGGAGTGTGTCTTTACAGAGGGTTTGGGAATCCTTTATGTGTAGCATGTTAAAATGCTCTGTGTATGACATAGATGTGTATGTTATGTGCATGTTGAGTATCAACTGTGCCTATCCAATGGCCACTACAGTCTAACCACATTTATTTGAGATGGTCTGGGTATTGCATGTGTTTGAGGCAGCTAATCACATTAGTGAGATGTATGTGCTCTTACACCAAACTTGCACAGCATGTATTATGGGTAGGTGTGTTACATGTGTACATGTCCTACACCTTAACTATGACATGCACTTTTTATTTACAATAATAAATGTAGAACTCACTCACCAGCATCTGTCCGCTGCCTTGATGTCACTCCAGAGGGACCTACATAGAGATGAGACAGTTTGTCAGTGGCCACAACTGTGGCATTGCTATTGTGTGTTTGCAATCTTACAGTACAACAGTTTACATTCACAGGTCTGCAGATTATGTTCCAAATGATCAGTATTGCACAACAACAGGCTCCATATCTTTGAACGACACACTCCACATCTCACATATGCATGATCTACCAATACAGATAACAGTAGTCTACAGATATGCCTTGCTACCTGCATGCTCCATGTGTGCTTTCTTGGTGGCTCCAACCTCCATCTTGGTGTATGCCTGCTGATGTTGTTGTTGGGCAGGTGCCACCAGGCTCAGGAGCAGCTCCTCCACTCTGTTGAGGGGGGGATGGATATTAACACCACCTCCTGTTGCAAGCTGTTGTCTACGCACATCAGCAGCACGCTGATGGACATTCCTGAGAAGATCACTGCAGTGGTGGCGTACCTGCCCATATGTCTGGTTATGCAGGACTACCTCACTGACCCTGCGGACAACATCTTGCCACATTGCAGTACGCTCCTGCTGGTCCTGGCTGGTTCGTGAGAACATGAGACGGTAGTGCGGAATCATACAGCTAGTAATGATATCATCTTCAGCACTACTGGGGTTCCTGCAATGGGCCATAATCCCTGGAAGACATAAATACAAAAATATGTCTGAGCAAGTCATATGGCACCTTTAATTATACAGTACAGATATCAGTGAACTGCCATATATAGCAACCTATAATCTAACTGAGAGTGAAACACTGTAACTGCCATTTATCACTGCTCACCCCACAACTGCTTGAAAGTGCCTTGCTCACTCTCTATCTAATGAACCATGTTCTGCACAGCAACAAAATAAAATCACTATATAAGACTATACAAGAGTACCTGGCACACTGTATGCAACATGATGCACCACATAGCCACAGCAGATATACATCAATCTGATGTGTAAAGAAATATATCATCCATCACAATCAGTGTAAGTTCCAGTAAATGTATTACTATTATACCACACAACTTGTTAATGCCACACCCATGGCCAAAATATGTGCACAATTCGGAATATAGATCGCATACTGCTGTAGTACAGTATGAATGTTGCTAGATACGCAGTTATATGTTTTACCACACATATGTCAAAGGACGTGTTACAGACATACCCCACACACATCAGACATAATTACAGGACACAAAGGTATGACAACCCAGATAAGCTTTCAGTATGTACTATACAGTACTGTGTGTCAGTACTTACACAACCTTAATCTTGAGAAATGTAATCTGTGATGAATACAGGGACCACACAAAACAGTGGATGCAAGCAATGTGGACATACACCATACCTTGCTGTACAGGCCCAGAGCTTCAAGCTTCAAGTAGTACTACAGTACACACAGGATTTGCATTCAACACCAATCAATAATCATAGAGGTAGTGCTTTAGCCTCCAATGACACACCCTAGTTAAAACCAAGGGAATTAATCACACTGTATGCAATAGCACCTGTTCTGCCTAGCAACAGAATACACAGCTTTTGCTAGAATCAAAGCAAAGACCCATAATACCATGACATAAACAGTTTCCCACTAAGCTATCCCACAGATACATATCTTTGACGTATTCACAAACATACTGACCATTGCACTCAGTCAACAGTACAGGGAATATATTGCAACAAATAGATGTAGGTGTGTATGTATATATGACTATATATATATATATATATATATATATATATATATATATACATATACACATCCATTGCTCTACATATACATATAAATGTAGGCACATGTACATTTCACCTTTCTTAGTGAGAATATCAATTGTATAAAGGATGTAAGGTGTACAGTAATGTAATAAAATCGCACAGTATTGGGATAAATGCATTGAAGGTGTTCACAGCCCAGGTAACTTTATCAGGTCTTACTGGCTTCAACATTGCAAACTGAACAAACCACCCACAGTGTTTAACCACCACATGTCATATACCAGCACTGTATGCTGTCTTGTTTGTCACACACTAAAACCTACATACAAATATGCACATACTAACCTTAAACAACATATATATCTCCCCCTTCACTTACAGCTGCAATATGTCCCCTGCTCTGTGCACATATACAGATGTGAATATATATATGACACATACATATTTCTCCATATGTGTGTGGCATACAGACACAAGGTCCACACTGTTGTAAGTTCCTGGACCTCACAGCTGAACTGGTGGGACTTGCTGCAACACAAACAAGTGGCACATATGAACACACACTAACATTGGGGGGGGGTATATAAGGCAACAGATGCTAGATAAGCATAGTTGCCAATGCTAAGCTACACTTTAATATGACTATCATGCATGTGTTGTTCTGTCACACCCATGTTTATATAATGTTAGCGCTAATCCCCCCAACAGCCATTGGCCGCACTACTGTACAGAACACAGTTAACATGGATAAGATCTTTGACATTTAATGCTGAGCTGCACATTTCACAGGTATGTCCCACTGCCCACAGATACACACAGTATTGTCCATAGCAGTAGTTAAGCAGAACGTCTGTGCATAAAGAAGTACTGCTGCCACATATGAATGGTTCACATTATGTAGACTATTCTTCAATAACATCTACTACGTGTCAGTAAATACATATGTGTCACATACCTTTCCTTTGTATGATTTGGTATTTTTTTTCCTTCTCTCTCTCTCTCTCTCTCTCTGTCTCTCTCTCTCTCTCTGTCAGTCTCTGCAATAGAGTGACTGAGGTTTTTGGCAGAGATTGCAGCCTGCTTTTGTAGGAATTTGCACATGAGTATGTGATGGCCTCTGCACCAATTAATGGCCACCATTTGCTAATTGCATGCAGCCTGCTGTGTAGTAATTGCAGTAATCACTGTCATAGCAACCCAGTACTATAAAGTGCTGACTCATGTAGGTGTGGCCCTTTCAGCTTTCAAAGATGGAGATCATCCTTGTTTGTTGTGGACATCATTGTTTAAGACAGAAAGTTGGTATATTTCTTATATCAGAAGCCAGGGGTGTAGCCAGAGATTTACATTTTGTACTCAGACCTAATGTTCCTGCTTCCAGTACCCACTTGTCAGTGTACAAATGCACTCACCCCTCAAAATGCTACCCCAGAATACATGGAAAGATGTACTTTCTTTTCAACTGTTCCAATTAACTGCCATACAAAGCTAGTTATTGAGATGTATTCCTTTGGCACAAGAATTGTTTGTGAACTGCTATACTGTGAATATTCATTTACTCAGTTCTAAACAGTTTGTGCTTTTTTAGTGTTGACATTAGCACAAGCTGCTCAGAAAAACTGGACACATTTCAGTACTGTGAGTATGGTTACCTACATCCTTGGTAGACCCTGCACACACAGGTATATTCTACATTTGGGTAGGGTTGCAGAAGTACAGAGAGCGTAAGTACTATTGTGTAGATTTTATCTTGCTGGGCTTACAGGGTTGCTTGTGTATGTGTTAGTTTATCAAGGCAAGTAGTCTGTCTGTGTAACTCCCAACTGTGGACCTATTCACATGATAGCCAGAGAAGAGCCTGCTATTTTGTTGTCTGTGCACCACATTCTTACAGTTGGTTGCTACCAGTACATGGCTACATCCATTTGTATTTCACTGTTGTATTCCTACATAAGGGTATGCTTCCAAAACTCCTTCCAAAGCTATTTGCACAGTGTGTAACAGCAGAAAGGCTGACATGCCTCTGTGTTTCTGCCTCTGCCAGACCTCTCAACCAATCAGGTACATATTTGAACAGACTCAGGGAAAAGTCAAGAAAAAGACAGGGACAATCAGGGACACCTTTAAAATATTACTCATTAAGTTGAGACATTGAGAGAATCAGAGTGTATGAATCAATACACTTTTTCTGAAGTAAAAGAAGTGTCTAACTCTTAATTATTGCCATTATTCATTAAGTGTAATTCACCACCTTTCTGGCCAAAGTCAGTAGTTTTCGGAGGGATTCAGAGGGACAGAGCTAAAATTTGTATACAAATCAGGGACATCCCTGAAAAGTAGGGACAGTTGGGAGGTATGGCCTCTGCTCTAAATAGATATGCCAGTGTTTGTCCTGCTGTGATACTGTGTGGGGTTGTAAATTGATGGTGTAACATTATTTCCTGCTAGAATGGCTGCTTCTCTTATCACAGTCATGTAGTGTAATCCGACAACAACTGTTGGTCAACATCCACAGAACAAGTTGTGTGGTATGGTATTCCTATTTTTCCTTTACATTCACTTATTCTGATGCATGATATATTTATTTAAGCACCAACTTGATGCATATCTACCATGGTTTAGTGGTACTTCATGTTGTGTATTGTGTGCAAAGTCTGGGGTTCAAGACTTACAGAGGTGTTTTATTTTGCTCCTGAGCAGAACAAGGGCCCTCACATACATGACTAAAGCAGTTGTAAGTGGGTTTGCGCGGGTTTGCACATTGCTGCGCATTGCTTAGCCAAGCGCAAACAAGCACAAACTCGCGCAAACCCACTAATTACTGCTTAATAGTGCTTACTCCCGCTAACCCCCGCGCTCATTTCTTTGAAAGAAAAGAAAAATGGGGAGATAGGAAAGTTGTGAAAAATGGGCACAAAGAGGGAAAGACAGTATGGAAAATAGCTCAGGATATGCAGGATGGGTGTAGGGAAGGTCCACAGCTGCCCATTTCTTCAACAGCAACAGCTGTGCAAATGCAATAAATTTGGAGGTAGATATGAAACCTTCAACCACTGAGAGAGGGGTGAGGACAACAAAGTATGTTATAATGCCAATTAAATAACATTTCATGTGTCCAGTGGACATGTGTGCAAAATGGGCAGCTATGTATGGGGCGTAATTTTTTGGGGGGAGCAGATTGCCCTTTTTTGTTTTTCAGGTGAGAGTGGAATGTGGGGTAGGGGAAGTAGGTATATTTTGGGAGGAAGGTTGAGGAGGTAATCAGACAAGACAAACAAGATGCATACAGGGGTGGTATACGACACATGTGGTGGGTGAACACCTTTGACAGGGAGGGATGTTTGGAAATTGCAAGCCCATGAACCCCCAGATGGAAACAGTGGGACTGAGGTCCCCACCCATGGGTAGTCACCACTGCACCTTCACGGCCCAGAGGGTGGCTGTGCTGGGGGCTATGTAGGAGGGGCAGGCTGACCTGGGAGTTGCACCACTCGGGCCTCAAGTTGGCATAGAGGTTCTGCAACAGAACGTTCAATTTCTCTACGCACCACAGCCTGGACCGTTCGCAGGGTGATAGGTGCCCCTTCTCCAGCCACGCTTGCATGGGGGGGCCAAGCCCCATCCCCTGCAGTGCTTCCACCCAACGGTGGCACAGGGCCAATGGAGGAGGAGGTCCCAGGCTGGGCACCAGATCTGCTGGTGCCAGGTGCCATGGCCAGCTGAGGTAGGACAGGTGGGTCTGCTGGAACCGGCCATCCCATACGAACTATGTTTTGGAGAGTTTAATAAAGATATGGGCTAGTAACAGTCAACCACATTCCCAATTAGTTATAACAGCATGCAGAAGTATTCCCATTAACCCAACACACCAGATTTTCAACAGCTGAAAAGCAAGCATAACACATGCATATATAGAACAATAGTGGTCATTACAACAGCATGCAGGTTTAATTGATGGCAACAGGCCACCAATATTGTGGTATTTTAACAGGGCACATGCATAGAAATAAATGCAAATATTTATAAACCAATAGGACATATGTCCCAACACATGTTTTGAGATTAGTCATACCGATTGAGGTGTGGAATTGCATTTTTATGCACATACAGTAGGGTGGAAAAAGATAGCTCAGTTAACAACTTATATATCCTTCTAGTTTTCACTACATTCCTATTAACTGCAGTTATACATCCCTTACGTGTATTATTACACTACCCAATGTCCTTATATTGTGCAATTGGATTTTGCTAGATCATTATATACATGAGCTGTATCTTACATACAAACTGTTCAAGATGCAGATGTTACTGCAACATAATTTAAGAGTTGCTCACACACACACTACTGCTAAGATGGTAGACTGACAGCTCTACTTTCATATATTTATCTAGATACGTTCAGGTGAAAGTATCAGTTATATGTTAACAGTTCCCTACATTTCTGGCAGCACACTGACATTTCTGGGGAACACAATACCAAGCTAATCATGTGCCAGATTAACCTGTACATGCTGGGCATGAACCAACAGTTGAGGGCTGTAAATATGCATAAAAGCTACTGGCACTCCCTTCATCCACGTTATATGGGCCTACCCAAGTGTGGGTTGATGCTGCTTAATACAACACTACTATTTGTAGAATGCAACAGTACAACAACATATTAAAGAAAATGACACAGATGCACTCCAGGAATTATGCATTTATTAAAGAATTATTACACTTTTATTTATTGGGTTAAAACACTTTTTGAAGGCTCTCTCATTTATTTTATATAACAGTACATGCAGAATAATTACTAACCTGCCTGATGACACAGCCTTTGCAGCCTATCTTCATGGGCTTGCTGATTCATAGCCTGGACACCTGCAGTTGTGAAGTAAATGCAGTGATATTGAGACATACTTACCCATAGTATAGACAAGCATAGCAATTCTTAACTACTTAATACAATGGCTACTTAGTACTGGGGCATTAGGTATTGCACAGGATTCCTGGATCCACTGGTCCAGTTGATCCTCCCTACATTGCTTCAGGTCAGAATTATGGTGCCTTTCCTGCTCACCAGTCTGAGGAACACCAGTGGCACTGGTGAGATCATGGGCAAGACTGTTCCAGGCCTCTGTTTTATATTGGTTACCCTGGTACAGGAGTCTTTCCTCATGACTGTGGACAAAGAGCCAATCCATTACTTTGGACTTGTCAATGCCCCAACGTTGCACTCTAAATTGAGTGCCTTCTCCAACACCAACCATGCTGACTGAAGAAGGAAGCTACAACCAGTTATAGCAAGTATTCCCACCTGTGGAGCTCAAATATGCCTCATTTCCCACACTTATTTGTGATTGGTCACTTTTGGAAAAACTCAGCTGTAGGCATGCCTGCTTAGCTGATGTTGGCAATGCTTAAAATTCCTTTGATATATATGTGTCTGTTGAAAGTACATGTTTATGAAATGCTGCCATGGCTTAGTGGTTAAGTACTGTGACTATGGTGCACAGTATCCTGAGTTCGAGCCCTGTCACTGCTTTTTATTTTCCTACTGGGCAGACCTGACTGGTTAAGGTACAGTAAATGAGGTGTGGCTGTGTTTAACCAACTTTGCTCAACTTTGCCTGAATTGCCCAACATTGCTCGACGTTGCTCAACATTGCTTGACGTTGCTCGACGTTGCCCGATGTTGCTCAATGTTGCCCGCCATTGCTCAACATTGCCCGACATTGTGCTGGTTAGTGCAGTGCGCAGCTACGCACAATTGAATTTAAATATGCTCAATACTGGTAAAACGTGCTTAGCAGTACTTTATATTGCTTAAAATAGGGTACTCATGCCTCAGAATGCATGACCATTTCACCTTCATATACATATAATTTGTTCACTACTACATTTAACATTTCAATGCTTTTTACAAAACGTATACATAAAAAATGTCAGGAAATATTTTTGTATACAGATTTCCAACAGAAAATGGAACATGCAGTATTGAGAATTGAACCGGGAATGCCTCCTCTTTGTGTGAAGGCTCTAACCACTAAGCTATCGCTATTTGCCTTAATTTGCATATATTTTTCTTATTATCCTCTTCTGGTGTCTAAGCTACTAACTGTACCTAAGCAAGGGGCAAACCCACGCAAACACATGCAAATACGGGCAGCTATATCGGATGAAATAAAAAAAATAAAAAAAACTTTTTATTTTTAATTTTGTCAGTTGTTTAACATATGGGGGAGTGTAGTGTTACACTGTGCACATGTGAGAGGACTCTATCATGTAACTTGAAATTGCGGCATTTCTTCATTGCAGGGGCATGGAGTTTTGGACTGCTCAGCAGTCCGACACACCCCCTACACTCGTCCATGCTCCGTGTAAGCTTTAGAGTTGAGGCAGCGCACCCTCATTAATATGCATGGCGCGCTGCCATCATACTCTTAGACTGGCGCTTTCTTGTAAGACTAATCTAGTCTTACATGGAAGATTAGTAAATCTGGGGGATCCTCATTCCTTTAGAATCACCTCACAGATGAATAATGCATCTACAATTCAGAAGAATATTTTTACATCACGTTTCTTTTTACACATTGTGTACATTTTCCATTTACAAGGAGATATATGCCTGTGAAGCAAATGGTTGAAAAATGTTTACTCCATTAAAATAAAACTAGCATCTGTTGAAGATTTTTTGGTAAATAAATCTGGTCCAAAAGCTTTGCAGTTTTCTGAACTGATTAAATGATACTGCATTGTTTACAGCTACATGGTCCCACTAAGCTGAGGCAATAATGACTCCAAATTGGCGTTGTGACCATTTATTGAGTCAATAGCCAATATTACTGATAGCATGATAAATTAATTTTGTTTTTATGACACAAACACTTTTGTAGCCTTCACCATAAGGCAGTTGGTATGGCCAAGTCCATTCTGGCTCAAGAGTGAAGGATCTGAGTGTGTAAATCCAAGCCTCAAACCTGTAAATTAGTATTCTTAACAAATTGACTCCCATCCGCCAAGACCACTTGCCTTGGCCGGGGTTTAAACCTGAAAAACACACTGCCTACACAAAGAAGCTTCTGAGAAACAACCAGGGGGAAAAGGCTGTAAGGAAGCCAGCTCACCTGTGAAAAATTAAAGCCTTTACTTATGGACGGGAAAGGCAGGATCCCATGAGCCACAGCTGTGAAAGTGAGGCAGTAGTGTGGTACTCGACCTAATAAAAGTGGGAACCTCTTGTTCTTCTCCTGCTCAGCCTGCAGACAAGCAGGCCTATGGATAAGCCTTCCTTGTTCTCTATCCCAAGACAATAATGACACCAAACTGGCATTGTAATCAGTTATTGAATCAATATTTATCATTACTAATAACAAAAGAAATGAACTTCATTTCCATAGCATAAACACATCTGTAACCTTCTCCTTAAGCCAGTTGGCATGGACAAGCCTATTCTAGCTCAAGATTGAAGCATGTGGGTGAATAAACCCAAGCTGCTTCTGACCTGGATATCAATATTCTTAAGGGTTTAACTGTCATCCACCAATACCACTTGACTTGGCCAGAGGTTAAACCTGAAAAACACACTGTTCATGAAGAGGCCACAATGAAACTACCTGGGGGAAAGAAAAGAGAGGAGAAGCCATAAGGCAGCTGTCACACAGCATAATCATGCCATTCCCCCCTTCAGCGACCTTGAGGAGAATTACTGAACTCAACCATTAACACATTAAGAAGATACAGTATTGAAATACTTTTTAACTGCTAATGTTAAGTATTAAGCATATTAAGTAGATCAAAGCCTAGGTTGTTAAGATGCAGTCCAGCTTGGTCATAAAAATCTTTATCTAGTTTATCAAAGTCCTTGTGATCGATCACTTGAAATCTAACTTGAGTGGTGACATGAGCAATTCTATGGTTCATGAAGCATCTGGAGATTTTTATAGCTGCTTCCCTCCTAGTTCCATCCCTTTGAGTTTTAGGCACAGCTGAATACCAGAACAACACCATTTGAGAATACAGTGTACAAAGCCTTTGAAGATCAGACAAAATTCAGGCTAAAAAAATATCTTTTGTGGGCCAAAACAGTTATTTCCCAATAAGTGAATGACCAAAACCCGGGGTAAAATCCCTGGTTGACAAAACAAGGCCTAACTGGGATGCTTTTCTACAATAATGCCCATAAATACGACAAAACCTAATGTCTCAGTTCCTACAAATAACCTTGGTTGAAGCTTTTTTCCCTATTGCTGCTAGGGCTGAGATAAAGTCCTTTGACCCAGGGTTATCAGCGCTGCTTATATGATAGATACCTTCAATAGCAACCAGGCCAAATAAGCTGAGGAAATCCCCTTTATGGATTGTCGATTTCATACCTTTTGGGATGCGAGCATTGATGTGAGAACCCAGAGTTGCATTATTGGAAAAGTTTATGAAAGCCATGGGCGACAAAATGTGGTTAATGTTGAGATCGGTATTGGCAGAAACAGACACCTTCACAGAACTAGGAGGGACAACTTCTGACTGTCAGGTTTATACAGGGAAGGCAGAGGCAAGCCCAGTGGGGAGACATCCAGGGAGACAAATAGACAATGCAAACATGCACTACTGTCCACCAGAATAGAACTGATAAGCTTATCAAGGTGTTCCTCCACTGACTGCCTTGCCTTCTATCACCGACATTCACTTCAGATTCTCCACTTCTGACATTCCCTTCAGAGCTAGATGTGCCATCCTGTAATTCAGTCATGTTCTTTCCCATAGCCGGAATGTCTTTTCTAGCCCTTTGTTTTGATTTCCTTGGAGGGCTAGACCCTGGCATTGACTGGCAATGTTCATTTTCTTCTAGTCAAAACCTGGTCCTGCTTCTTGGGTTGCTTCTAACTCCAGAAAAGACTCTTAGCCTCTTTGGTTATCTGATGCCACCTGTCTTAGAGTACCTGCAAATAGAATTAAGAGGTTAAGACATGAGAGAATAAAATATTATTATTAGCCAGTAGCAATATACAAAATCATTAAATTAGTCTAAATTATAAAATATTACTCTGCTAAAGAAATAGAACCTAATTGTCTCTTACCACTATTTGCTTATAATACTTTCTTACATTAAGATGCATATCTATCTTATTTATTTTTTAAAAACGTACCTTAATTATAATTGTTTTTTGTACTTATGGGTCCACAAGTAGCCTCAAATAAACTTAAGCAGCTGAAAAAAAAGAAAAAAAAACTTCTGACTGAGAGAAATAAACAAAGGAAAACTCAGTTAGTATCAGAATCAGAAGTAGTACTTAACAAACCAGCAGATGATGCCAAAACTCCATCTAAGTTCTGGGTCAATGCTGCTGCTGTATTCCCGAATGCAATCCTGATGTCACCTGAACTGAATGATATATTTGCTACACACACTGAAGGGAAAACAGTTCAGCTTACCATGTGGTCAGCCTTCTAGAAATTAGCCATATGAAAGAAAACCCTAGTTCCCCACTAGAACAATATGCAAACCACCACCAAGACAGGCATCCAGCAGTAAAGAAACAACCAGCACTGACCACACTCAAACTTTGCCACATATGCCTGAGCAAAAGGTAGGGGGCAACAAACTATGTTGCTCCAAAGAGACCACTTGACACAAACCACAAGCCATGCAAATGCCCTTCCTTCATATCCATCCCTACATAATTCCAAACCAATATGCTTAATTTACATCTTCTCTTCTTTATTTTTTATATATAACTATATATATATATATATATATATATATATATATATATATATATATATATATATATATAAATGGGTCTACTGTAAAAGACATTAACAGTGGATCCTTGGTTATGCAAAAGTGCACTTAAGTGAAAGTGTACTTCCGCGAAGCACAGTTCAACGAACCGTTCAGGGAAACTGAAGCGGCGAGGCACACTACAATGAGGATTAGGGGATTTACCTGTTCCCCACTGTTGTCACTGTAGTGCGATCTCAGAGTTGGTATATTTAAGTAGTGGGGTGGGGGGGCAAAGCCCTCCACTCAATATAATGTTAGTAAGTGTTTTCTGTTTTTTTTTTATCTTTTTATCGGTTCGTTGAACCGAGTTTCGTGAAAGTGCACTTTCGAATAAGTGCACTTTTGCGTAACTGAGTGGTCTACTGCTCTTTTTTGAATAAGTGGTATTCGATTAAAAGCAGTAGACCCATATATATATATATATATATATATATATATATATATATATATATATATATATATATATATATATATATATATATATATATATATATATATATATATATAGTGAGAGAGAAAGCTAAATATATAAATCCTCTACAGCATACTGTACAGCTTCTGCCTTCCTGAGAAGTCCTCCAAACTCCCCGATCTCTATGTGACACCCAGTATTGAAAGATCTCAAAAAAGTTGGATGAAGACTAAAATAATGTGGAGTGCCAAGAGCTCATAAATAACAACGGATGAAATGCCCCCCTCCCCAGTTTTAAGAAATGCTCTTAAAACTTATAGAATTTCTAAAACAACAGGATTTAGCATGCATTAATTTTTACATTTGTTTACCAGGTAGTGCCCAGCTGGGCCAGGGACCTGTTTTCAGTGGAGACCTGGAGAAGAAATCTCCAAGACAAGTATTAAACAATAACATAGTGATGCTAAAAAGACAAGCAAGTAACTTACATGATAGTGGAAAATGCATTTTCAAAAAATAAGCAAGTTACATACATGATAGTGGAAATACGTTTTCAATGAGCACAGAAAATATAATTGCAAGATAATAATACTTTTTTTGAGGAAGTACAGGTAGGAATATAATTTAAAGTAAGATATCACATGAGAGTTAGAGCAACAGCTGTGAAGTATAAAAATGAGACGTATGCGATGTTAGTATATTCTGGGGATATGAAGTCTAAAACTCAACCTAATAAAGGCAGTGACCTCTTGCTCTTCCCCTGCTTAGCTCATGGACAAGTGGGCTTATGGATAAGCTTTCCATGTAAGTATTATTGGTAGAACCTGGTATTAAGGCATTAGTTTCATAGCTGATGTTTTAGAAATATCTGAGAAAATGAAGAAATAAATGCTTTGTTACTAGTACTGCAGCAATCAAAACAAAACAAAAAATCGTATCCAATTGACAGCTAAGTTAAAACATATGAAGGAAAAGATGCTGCTGCACTGCTTTCTCTAGCTTATTTATTTTTGTTGTGTTTCTATCATTTAGAATATATGCTCTAACTTGCAAAGAGAGATTTCTCTTTTCTGAATTTTATGCTAACCCTTTTTTTTCCTGCCAGTTAGCAAATCTAATTTCCTGGCAATTACCAGATGTCAGTTTTTATTATGAAACTAAAGACAGTTGGATTCATTTGTTTTGTTAAGTCCAGTAATGCATTTTATACAGCTGTCTAGCACTCATTTACTGATTTTTTCCAGACATTGTGAACCAGTTACATAGTTCCTTTTGCTTATTCACTCAGTGAATGATTACAGTCCTCTGTAGAGCATAACTGGCATGTGTTCTGTTTAATAATATAACAATGGTGTCACTTAATAACAGTTAAGGTTGCATCCTGTAACAACAATCACTGTAGTGAATGCATATCCAGTATACTATTATGGCTACTAACAGACTGAAGGGAATTTATAAGGACCGGATTCTTGTAATAAAGCCAGATAGCCCAGCTGTGTAGTGATTTAAGGACACTGTCTAAAGTTTAATTTGGCATACCTACTTCATGTCATGAAACATTTATTTTGATCTGGCATCCCAGTAAGAGCACTCTGTCATCTTCAAGTTTTAAGTTAATGACCTAGATGAAGGGTGATGAGCAATGAGATGACCTCTTCATTTTTCCCAGTCTACTGTATGCATAACACCTCAGTTTCATTTAAGGCTGGCATATCTTATATTTGTCTATCAGTTGGCCTAGAAGATAAATGAGCTGTTAACAAGATGGCTCCTGTGGTCCAGTGGTGCAATGTTTGATTCTGTCAGCCTCATTGCCTAACTGTGCGACTTTGAGCAAGTCATTTAACCAGACACGGCTCCTCGGCTGAGTCTTAAAAGGTCGATGGAGATCAGTGCTCTCCCAGGAAAATAAATAAACATCTAATGTAATGTTTCTAGCTAGCAGATATACACAAAGTGCTATTTTGCATTCTCTCATGTTGTTCTTATGAGACTTGAAACCTTATTGCCCTCTATGACTAATCCCACACCACATATCTGAAAACAAGATTCTAGCATAGTGCAACCTAAACTGTTAAGACTACTTGGTGCTTGTGTTATTTCATTTTTCCTGCTATGTTCCTGTCATTTGTCCAGACACATCTACATCTAACAGTGTTATAGGTCACAAACTTGTACCATGGACAAAAACATTTTCCCTTTATTAAGCAATTGGCCAGGGTTTTCTGACTTGTTTAATTAATTGGAAGACATGTTGGTGTGTCTTTTAGAAATACTGTCTTGTGTGACTTTATTGCCATAGGGTTATGACCAGTTCTAAACAAAATTCTCTCCTGTTCTTTTTGAAGATTAACACTTTGTTAAAGAAATGGATAGTAAGCTAAAATAATCATAAAATAATGTAAACAAAGCATATAGAAAGGAATATTATTGATGCATAACCAATGAATTTTAGTAATCATATGGCTTACCTTCTAAGATTAAAATAAAGTACATGTATAATCCTGTATAGGGGACAACAGTGATTTATTTTTTTGTTTTGAGTTAAATTCTGGAAATATGTCCAAATACAGCAATGCAAAGGTAGGCTAGGTGTATGGTGAGGCTGGGTTTGCGGGGGGAATAGGGTATGGCTATATGTAGGTATATTTGCTGAGGGAGATAATATTTGGCCAATATGAGGAGATGTGTGTTAAGAGAGATAAGTATGTTAAGTGTAGGGTTACTAATTCAAAAAGAATGAGCACAAAAGACTGAAAATTTGTGAATACAATTAGCATTCTTACATGTAAAAAACAAGCAAAAATGCCTTTTTTCAGGAGGCAAGTCCTCCCGTCCCACACCACACATACAAACAAAGCTCCTAATGTGAGTTCTCGCCTCCACAGCTCCTCTATTTATAAATACCAAATCTGAAGTCTCACCGTAATGGGGATGGGGGTACAGTCAGTACACTGACAAGTCAACCTTCCATGGAGCAGTCTGGTAGTAATATAATAGTACCTGATCATGTGACTGTTGATAACTAGTATTTCAGAAAGAACTCTACCTCCCCTTATAGAATTTTATTTGCTATATATTTTGTTTGTTTTGAAGAGCTTATCATGATATTTTCTACAAATGTTTGATTTCTCCATGTTCCCTTTGCAAGTTGATGAGCATTGTTCTGTTTAGGATTTATAAATATCTTGGAAACATCAGGCTTTCACAGTTGTTAAAAGCACAGGTGCATTGTGATATAGAAGTTTGTTTGTTTGTGTCCTTTGGCTTTTCCCGGTTAGGGGTCACCACAGCGGAATTCCAGTTCGCTAATGATTGGCAGAAGATTTTTTTACGTGCCGAGTTTGCCAGCCCTGACGCACAACCTTCAATGAAGGTATGCCCATTCACACGTCTCCACACAGAAGACGCTCTAGCTGAGAACTGAATGGCACAACTTCTTGCTGTGAGGCGACAACGCTACCGCAGCACCACCACCGCAGTTGCATTGTGATATAGAAGTATACTAGGCAATACAAGTCCACCACGAACAACTGGCCTAAGGAACTTGACAACTTGTCAAAAGTTATACTGGAGTGTTGGGTGTTCTACAGATACTAAGGAACAGGATTTTGAAACTTGGCTGTTCATGAGAAATGTTATATATTTTACTTAATTCAGCTTTCTTCAAGGAAAAAAATAGTTTCTTAGTTTGTTTTCATTCACTATATGCAAAAATATGCATTTTCTAAGAAAATAATTAACTGACCTGGCTAAGTGCATCCCCAAATTCATATTGATGCTATTTCTGTAATCAGAAATGGGATGTACTGAATCAAGATTCCTTCTTCCTTGTGGAAAAAAAATCAGGCATGTCTTAATTAAAATTCTTACAAAAAAGTAATGATAACATACTGACTGATTTCATTATTAGCTGCAAGTGCAAGGTTATGTTTTTTCAGACTGCAAAGGATGAGGTGGCTTGAGTGATGTACTGCATTTAACATAAACATCTACATCAGTTGTGAAAGGGAATTTAATGGTAGACCTCAGAAAAAAAGATCAAAAATATAAGAAAAGTGCTAAGCACAGTAAATCATGAAAACAACAAGTCACTCAGGCATCATTGTTCATGTGAAGGATGTGTGGTTAACACACTTAGCTAGGAAGACCAGACTTCCTTCTCCATTACAGATAATCCTTAGCTATTTCTGCATGATCTTCCAGCAGTCAACAACCTCAACTGGTTTCTCTTAAACCAGACGAGTGGTGGCTTTGCTCAGAGATCCCCCAGATGGGGAATCATAATTCTACAAAAGGCAGTGATATCAGCAGTTCTTTATTTTCAATTACCAAGGCACCTGACCATAGGTGAGGATGCAGACATAGACTTTCTGCTTATTAAGAAATTTATCATACGACTCACTGTCCATTAAGAACCATATTCTGGTAAGAGACTTGTATAGTTCAACCACTTTGAGCATTGACTGTTGTGCGTAATCTCCCCTAAATAGGAGAACACAGATCAGAGACTAAATGCTATGTCAGGGGTAGCCACTTGGTAGTATAAAACTGGCCCTAGGAGATTCAGTCACATTGACTGTCACCAAAAATGGGTGGCGATAAGTGGGTTTAGGACCTGGCCTTCTCTGACCTGCTCCAGAGAACATGCTAATGATTGGAGTGGTCAATAAGTTAGTTTCATGTTAGTGTTCAGTTACCCAACATGGCTTACCTGCAATAGCTCTGTTAAGTGAAATTTGGACATAAAACCAGTTAACCTACAAAATATGAACTAAGGATTGTTACACTCAATATAGGTTCATTGACAAGATTTAGCTTGGAAGTGGGTGACATGATGGTAAGGATGAGGCTGGACATTATTTATATCCAGGAGCAAGATGGAAGGGCAGTGCAGCAAAGCCACCTGGCTTGTGATCCAGAGTCTGCTATTCACAGACTAGAAATGCTGAGGGAATTGTTGTGAGGGAGAGGCTTCTGAAGAAAATTAGGGATCTGATCAGAATTGGTGACAGACTCATAGTGATTAGAACCCAGTGTAAGTATAGGGCAGTATTCATAATCATTACCTATAGCCCACAAAAAGTTTGCGATAGTGAGCAAAAGAGTGCATTCAGGAAGTAGCTGCAGGATCTAATAGTTAAAAGTAGGACAACATGAGTTTACAGTGATAATGGTGGGTCTGAATGCACATATCAGCACAGAATAAACAGGATATAAGGACTGTCCGGATGCACATGGGGGCAATAGGAGTAAAAAAGGAGAAGCCATTCTAGACTTCTATCTGGCAAATAACTTGCTGATGGACAACACTTAGTACAGCAAGACAGACAGTCACAAGATCCCGTATAAGAATGGATGATATGCAACTCATGTAGATTTTCTCCTGATAAAGAAAGGGAATTGGGCAGAAACTAGTGATTGCAAAGTTATTCCAAGTGAAACAGTAGGCCCACAGCGTAAACCACTGGTTCCCAAAATAAACTGTAAGCAGTGGTAACTGAAGGCTCTGAGGTCAACAGAGACAAGGCTGAAGATCTGGAAGTTGACTAGAGAGAAAGCACAATAATTCATTGAGACACTCAGGACTCTAGCAGTACAGGAAGAAGATGAAATAGGCGGAGATAAAGAAAAATGGCAAGGCCTCAAAACAGCACATGTGATGATTATAGAAAATATATGTGGTTGAGTCAGGGATGAAAATAAGGTATATAAGGAAAGCTAGTTGTAGAATGCAGAAGTCCAGAACGTCATTAAAAGGAAGAAGACGTGCAAGAAAAAGTGGGAGATAGAATAGATGGATCAGCCTCAGAAGGAATTCTCATTAGCTAACAAAGATGCTAAGAGAGCAGTTAGAATAGCAAAGAGCAAGGCATCAGATGCATTATACCAGCTTTTGAGAAGTGACTCAGCAGATGACACAAAGAAACATTTATCTGGTTGCAAGGAGAGATAAAGAAGACAGTCATTCGATACCCTTCGTAAGGGATGCCAACAAGAATCTGCTCACTAGTACACAGGACATCAAAAGCAGATGGCAGGAGTACTTCCAGCAGCTTCTGAATGAAGAAAACCCCACAGAAGATGTTCAGCCTGAGACACAACCAACATTAAAAGAAGAGAAGCCAATTGTAGAAGAAGAAAGAGCACTACTAAGGAAAATGAAGGCAAGAATGCAGCAGGCTCAGATGAGGTCACAGCAGAAATGATCAAGATGTTGGGTGAGTTAAGAAAAAATGTTTCCAGAGGGTACTCTTAACAGTATGGAGAGAAAGGCATATCCCAGATGACTGAAGAATAAGCATTCTAGTGACAGTGTACAAGAATAAAGGGGACATTCATAACTGTGGACAGTACAGAGGTATCAAACACCTTCACACTACATTAAATTTATAGAGACTCAGATAAATGAATATGCAGAGTGACAGAAAGTAAGATGGAAGATGAGCAGTTTGTATTCAGATCAGTATGCATCACAACTGACCCAATGTTTGCAGTGTGAAAGATAGTTCAGAAAAAGGTAGCAATGAAGAAAGAGTCCAAGTTGGCATTCTTGGACTTGGAGAAAGTGTATGACAAGGTGCCAAGGAAGCTGATTTAGGCAGTCCTACAATGGTTTTAAGTCCTACAAACATTAATAGTATTAGTGCAGTCTATGCCAAAGGACCCAATGACAGATGTACAAACAGAGTTTGGGCACAGACATGTGGGAGTGGGTGTGCATCATGGTTCATCTCTGAGCCTACTGCTGTTTATGCTTGTGATGGACTACCTTAGCAAACTAGTCAGTGCGGACAGATCAATAAAGCTGCTGTATGCAGACAGTTTGGAATTACAGGAAGACTCTGAGTAAGAACTTCAGCAAGCTATAAGGGATTAGAATGCAAAACTGAAGGTACAAAGTATGTACAGATGAAACAATTGCAGTAACTGCAAATGGTGGAAATCAGAAGAAGTTGAAAATTGAGATAGAAGTGAAAATAGAGGAACAGGTTAACAGTTTTGTGCATCTGGGAAAGGTATGTGGGGAGAGGGCGAATCTGAATAAAAAGGTCAACGCTAGAATCAAAGAGGGTGCAACCAACTAGCACAGAGTGCCAGTGGTATTGTGTGATAGAAGAATGCCAAACAGGTTGAGAAGTATGGTGTACAAAATAGTGGTGTGACCAGTACTACTGTATAGTGCAGAAACCTGGAAAGGGAAAGCAATGCAGTTGATAAGTAATTGAGATGAAGCGCTTAAGATGGGTGGTAAGATGCACACTGTGAGACAGATGAAGAAATGAGGGCATAAGTGTGCAATCCCAAGTGGCACGAAGTGCAGAGAAGGTCCAAGAGAACAGATTATGATAGTTCAGGCACATATGCAGGAAAGCAGAAGGCAGTCTGGTGAAGAAGATTTGCGACAGACAGGAAGGAGGGAACAGGAAACAAGATCATCCTGGAAAGAGTTGACAGTCAGGCATGAATGTCGAAGAAGATATGAAAGTGGCATTGAATCCAAAGAGATAGCAACAGCTGAAGCAACATCTCAACACCAAGCAGATAATGGGAAAAATGGGATTGTTGATGATGATGATCATGATGAGGAGGTTTGCTGTGCTCCACATCTTCTCAAAAGTCTTCTGATCTCTACTGTTCTCATTTATCAAGAAAACTTAAGATACTTAAAATCCTGTACTTGGGATAGCTGATCTTTTCTCACCTGCTGAGAACAATGATTGCCTCTTAGGAAGAGAAGCATGACTTCTCATTGGTTGCACTGATTTTCATACCCTCTGCTTCATGTTCATCAGTGATCTTCTCCAGAGAATGCAGGAGATCTTAGCCTCTTAAGATTAAGAGGATAATGTCAAGCAAAAATAAAGATGCAACCCTCTAAAATAGGCACTGTCTACACCTCAAATGCATCTTCATTTACAATCCATAAATGTAATTAATAGAATAGGAGACAATGTGCAAAACTGATATAATCATTTCACCTGTGAACATATTTCACTTAACATCTATGATGTGGACACAAATCCTGCTCTTAATTATAGGCAATGAAAGGCCCACGGTTGTTGCATCTTACAGAAGAAATTAAGGCATTCGGAGCATGTGGTCATATGCCTTTGTTACTTTATTAGGTCTACAAAGTACACATGGACCATGCTGATGAACTCAAATCACCTCCCCAATTTAAACAAAGAAAAAAAAAGATTTGATCCATTATTTTATCACCTGAATAGAATCTGTATCACATCTCTTTAATCTGAGGTTCAGCTATTAGGTTGAGTTTCCTTTTCAATACCTTAAAAAAGGAATTCTCAGGGAGACTGAGGAGTAGGATGAGTCTATAACTTGAACCCTTCCTACCTTGATCCTGCATCTTGAAAATGCAGTCTCCCCCACCAGCTTACTAATGCAGAAGTATGGTTCCCATTTCCAAAGCAAGATTGAAAAGGCACCTTAGCCATGATAACTTAACAAGCTCCTGTCCTCTCTGCATGTCTGCCTAACTCTCATCCACTCCAACAGCCTCACTTAGCTATGAATTGTCTTATTTAACACACTAACAGCATCCAGAGAAAGGGACTCAGATCAATTAGTGGATGCTGTCATTGCCTTTTCAAGGGAGTGCAAGTCCAATTATATCAGGAGTAGCTTAGTGTTTCTAATATCACCCAACACTATCCATAGACAAGTTTAGACTTTATAAAGCATTGTTGAGAATAGCCTGGGCATAGCTTCCCTCCTTTCAAGTCAATGGATGGTTTCTCACTACTATCAGATGGCCTTGAAGAAGAAGTGACAAGCCTTTCATACTTTAGCATTCTCTTTGATAATAACTACTGGTCTTGTTGATCTGTCCCCTGGTATCTATCAGGAAAATCTGTAGAATTCACTGCTCTCAATGTAAAGAAGCCTTTTATTTCTTTAACATGCTAGCTACTGGGAGCCCTGGCATCCACCAAGAGCTCCTTGGGTTACAACTATAACAAACACCATTCATAGTTCATTGTTGCTGCTTCAGCTACTAACATTCTGAAATGAGATATGTTTAGTGTTTATGATCTTCCTGATCTCCCTCTGTAGATATAACTATATATATATATATATATATATATATATATATATATATATATATATATATATATATATATGGGTCTACCTGAAAACGACGAAAGTGCAGAATGCCGACTTCAAGAACACAGACACCAGAACATCGACAACGGAAAAGACTGACAGTTGAGAATCCCGACACTGAGAACACCATGTTAAGGTAAGTGTGCAATAGGGACGGACGTTAGGGTCAGGGTGTGGGTAAGGTAAGTGTATGATAGTGACGGACGTTAGGGTAGGGTGCGGGTCAGGTAAGTGTGCGATAGTGACGGACTTTAGGTTTAGGGGCAGGTTAAGTGAGTTAGGGTTAGGGTTAGGGTGCGGGTAAGGTAAGTTTGCAATAGTGACAGAGTTAAGGGTTAGGGGCGGATTAAGTGAGTTAGGGTTAGGGTGTGGGTAAGTTAAGTGTGCGATAGTGACGGACCTTAGGGTTAGGGTTTGGGTTAAGGTTAGTGCATAGATAGTTGTGTATGTAAGGTTTAGTTTAGGTTTGTAAGGTTTTTAGTGTGCTTGGGTTGTGTGTGTGTTTTTTGGGAAAGGTATTTGTTTTGTTGATTGTCAGGATTTTGGTTTGTCGGGTATGTGAAGTTTCGTGGTTTTGAACTTTCTTTTTTTGTCACTTTTTTTCATGTCGTTTATTTCGTTGTCGGTGTTTTGGCATGTCGGTGTTATCAGTTAGACCCATATATATATATATATATATATATATATATATATATATATATATATATTTATTTATTTATATGTGTATGTTTTATAAATATATATATATATATATATATATATATATATATATATGGGTCTACCTGAAAACGATGAAAGTGCAGAACGCCGACAATGAGAACACCGACACCGGAACATCGACTACGGAGAAGACCGACAGTTGAGAATCCCGATGCTGAGAACACCGACATGTTAAGGTAAGTGTGCGATAGGGACGGATGTTAGGGTCAGGGTGTGGGTAAGGAAAGTGTATGATAGTGACAGACGTTAGGGTAGGGTGCAGGTCAGGTAAGTGTGCAATAGTGACGGACTTTAGCTTTAGGGGCAGATTAAGTGAGCTAGGGTTAGGGTGCGGGTAAGGTAAGTGTGCAATAGTGACAGAGTTAAGGGTTAGGGATGAATTAAGTGAGTTAGGGTTAGGGTGCGGGTAAGGTAAGTGTGCGATAGTGACGGACCTTTGGGTTAGGGTTTGGGTTAAGGTTAGTGCATAGATAGTTGTGTATGTAAGGTTTAGTGTAGGTTTGTAAGGTTTTTGGTGTGCTTGTGTTGTGTGTGTGTTTTTTGGGAAAGGTATTTATTTTGTTGATTGTCAGGATTTTGGTTTGTTGGGCATATGAAGTTTCATGTTTTTGAACTTTCATTTTTTGTCGTTTTTTTCATGTCGGTTATTTCGTTATCAGTGTTTTGGCATGTCGGTGTTATAAGGTAGACCCATATATATATATATATATATATATATATATATATATATATATATATATATATATATATTTATTTATTTATATGTGTATGTATGTATGTATATATATATATATATATATATATATATATATATATATATATATATATATATGTCCACTTTGCAATTTCAAAACTTCAAAACCTTGAACATCACAATTCCGAGGTTTAGATGTTCAAAGTTTTGAAATCTCAAAATTAAAAAATAAATAAATAAAACAAGAAAATATTAGCAATCCCATTTTTTGCAGGAGGGCAAGCCCCCCTGCACCCACACCCCCCCCTGCTACTTAAATATACCAACTCCAAGATCACACTACAGTGAAGAGAATGGTAAAGTTACCATTCTGCACTGTCAGATGATCTCAGTTGCCCAATTTTGAGATTTCAAAACTTTGAACATCTGAACCTCAGGCTTGTGATGTTCGAGGTTTTGAAATTTCGAAATTGCAACATATATATATATATATATATATATATATATATTTTTTTTTTTATTTATTTATATGAGAAGTTCTTCTAAAGGTCTAACGGTAGAGGTCAAACTCATTCCACAATAAAGTATATTCTAGCTATTCAAAGTAAAACCTAACTAAAGATTTGAGTTTCCAAGAGTGGTCATCCAAAACTTGATCATCTAGCCAGCTCATTATCAAATGATCAGGGACACTGATGTATTGTGAATGAAACAAATGAAATTCCATTTTCATAAGATGAAATCTAAAAAGTATACTTGTGATCTTCATGTGGAATTTCTAGACTTTGCCATGATTTCATATATGTATACAAGTAGATTATCTTTAATGAACATTCAGTACAGGAAACTGACATTAATTCTAAGTAATCAATATGAGAAGAAATACAGATTGTGATGAATTACTACTGTGGCCTGAAATACCAAATTCCATGACAATAACTTGATTTTCCAATACATCCACAGTCCAGATTAGGGATAAATCTGTATTCTTCTCAGAAGTAATGAAACTTTGTGTGCCTACCAATGGTGATCAGTTGACAATTTAGGATTTATATTAACTTCTGTGTCCAGATCAAGACATCAGGCTTAATGATATGACTACAAAGTCAATCACTGAACTCTGTCCCAAGTGCCAAAGTACTTTGGTATCAAGTACATTTATCGGTTTCTTTGTGTCTTTGCATTCATTATGGACGAGAAATGACTATTACTATAGTCCAAAAAATAGTTCTCCATTCAGGTTCAACTAAAACAAGCAGTTTACATCTATTACGTCCCTCAGGTACCTTCTGCATTTTCTGTATGACTGTTAAAAGTCTCCCAGTTGAGTCACAGTTTCAGTAGGTAGTGCTTTGTTAAGCAGCAACCCGACACTCTCCAGGAATATGGAATACTCTGAGTACTTTGTAGATCCATATTCCCAACTGACAGACACAGATGTACTTTCTGTAGCTCACAATCATGTTAAGGCAATCTTCTCATTTATCATTTACCTGAATGTGACACAGAAGGGAGTGTTTATGTGTGCATGTGTCTCATCACCTACCTGCCTACTTACCTAAGTCCTCTTATAAGGAGTAAGTTCAGACACTGACTGAGAAGATTGTTCCAGACCTAATATTCTAATTAGAAATACAAAGAACTGTAGCCAATTATTTGTTTTCTACCCTGTATGCATGCTCCTTCCTCAGCAGTGAGGTGACCATGTCCAAGGATACATTTGCCTGTGTGACTTTCCCATATACACTGCATATATATTTTGATGTGTGCTCTTATAAATAAAAGCAACAGCAAAATATCAGTACATCATGTTATCCAAATGAAACCCATTCTTCTCAACCTTTTAGGGTAAGAAGTCTGGACAAAGCCTAAAACAATAGAGCATAAAGACTAAAAAAATAGGAACAGATCTTAAATATTGTTCTTACAAACTTAGAAAGTTTCTAAGATAAGAGGATTTGTGTTAGCATACATTTTCTTAAGGATGTGAAGTCTGAAACTCAAATGTATGTTATTATTTAATGAGTTCACTCCTCATTGATTTGTCAGAAAATCACAAATTTTATGAGAAAAAGACCAAAAATGTAAGGCAAAAATCTGGACAATGTGTGAAAACCTGGCAGATGAGAGATATACTTATTTGGAAAAGGTAAGAAATAGACAATGATGCAGTGGAACTGTATATCTAAGACAAAGCAAGTTAGTCTGTTATAAACACCAAAAAATAAAGTTATGTTATACTATCACATATCAAAATGGAAATAACAGCCTACTTTAACCAGCAGGCCTATAATGTAGCTGCAGTTTTGGTTCCTTAGTATATAAAGTTACTGGACACAGCATACAGAAATGCCAAAGAACTGTAAAATATCCTGAAAAAGCACAAACACATACTGAATAAAAATGAAACGTATTGTCTGTGCTTTCAAGTTAAACATGTTCTTATTCAGAAAAAAATCCTTTATTCCTTATCAATTAAACATGAAGCTAAACACAAACAGAGTCTGATATATTAGTTGTGATATAAACATTTGAGTTGGAAGGTTTTTAACTTCCACAGGACCATATTAATTAAAACGATCATGCGCATGTCACAAAGAGCATATTTATATGTAGCAACACAACTGCCCTTGACAAACTTTAGGAAAACATTCAGAACAAGTGTCTGTGTATTTTTAATCTTTTACTGTTGGATGCAGTTTTAATATCTGCAGTGTCACATCATATGTTCACAGCCCTTTTGATGTTTTCAGAAATCCTGTTTTACAGTAGTGGCATCCACATTTATTATACAGATTTGATGAAAAGATGAAATTTATACTAATTTTGTACTGTAACCTGAAATGTAAATTTGATTGCTACTAATCTAAATCAGGAAGCCTAAAACATAAATGAACTATGAATGACATGAAATAAACTAAAAACAAAATATGAAATAACAATACAGCCTTTCATTACAGAATTAAATTTTGTCTTGATTTCTGCAGTGATGGCAAATAAATACAAAGGCAAGATATGAGTATTGTACCCTCTGTTGGAGCTCTGTGCATTTTACATTACAAGTGCTGAAATGAAGGTTTAATTTAAGACTTGTTACTGTCAATGCTCGATAAGTTTAGCCTGTGTCAGGCTACCTAACACAAGTGTTCAGGGAGATATAATCTGCTTTGGGCATTTCTGGTAGTGACAGGTGCTGACTTCTTTATTTGTAGATTTAACAAACTGAGAAATCAGATACAGCACTTACTTGGAGAAAAGGTTTGAAATACTTGCACAACTTTGAAAACTGCAGGTTTAAAAGACAAAGTATACTACCCCATATTACAATTAGGCATGTTAGTACAAACCACATGCTAAGATATGACCTGTGTTTTATTAGCAAAGTATTGATATAAACTATAGAGTGGCTGAAAGATACAGGCATTCGACACATTATTCAGAGATGACACTGCATCATAAAAAAGTTGTTGAATGAGCTGCATGCTATCAGGTGAACATTTTGATTTTGATTATAATAACTAGGCTCATTTTTGTTTTTATAAAAAGATGTGTGCCTTTTTTTCTCACAGTTCATGTTTGATCTATATATCATTTTCCAAATTATAGCTCGGAACACATAGACAACTTTATATAAAATATCAAATAACTTATTTTACTGCCAAATGTTACAAAATGAAGAAACTTTTATCATAGAAGTGGTTTATACTGTTAACATGAACTTATGTCTATCATGGTAACCATTGCCACACTCAGACAGCAAATTAGCCTTCCCCTCCAATTTAGGTAACCTTTTATATCATGGCAACCACTCTATTCCTGTAATCACACTCCAAGAGTGAGTTGTATATAATCTAGTAAGTGAAAGGTTATTGCAGAACACCCACACATCAAGTTTTTATTTTCAAAAAGTGATTTGTTTCCCTATAATGCAGCAACTAAGTATACTGCATTCAGAAATAAAAGCATAATTGAATAATTATTCCATTTGTTTTAAGTCTGAACTTATTTATGTTTGCCTTTCTTTCCTGCATTTGTCTTGCCATCTTTACATCATGAAGGCTACTAAGAGTGGCAGAGTAATTAGGTTAAGTTAGGTCACTTATTCAAATTACAGAACCACAAAGAAAATAATGGATCTTAAACACTGGCATTTAAATGTGCCTTATCAGTCATAGACTGCCAGTACCACATCTCAGATAAATAGTGAAGTCTGGAGTTTGAACAAAAGCAAGGCTTTCAGACTTAGTTTTAGATGAAAATGAATAAGAAAACCCACATTAATTTATTTTTCTTCTTTTTATCATTACAAATAAGTTGTTTTTTGTTTAATCAAACTTTTAAGTGCCACAAAGAAAGAAAACATGTTCATCTTACTCTTCTTATTTTCTGAGTATTTGATTTTGCATTTTCTACACTTTTTTCTGTAAAAGCCCATGCTTCTCCTGACATTTTGTTACAGCATGTTTGCATTACATACAGAGTTTTGTTGAGATAAGTCAGTCAGTTGAGGAAGACTTTAATTCTAGCTACAATATTAAAAAAGTGAAGCAACACACACCATCTCAGCCCAAGTAACACCTATTAATCCTAGGTGTCAGATTTCTCACACTTGAAGACTAAACTAAAATGTTTACTTTGAACAGAGCAATTAAACTAGCTACATTGTCAATCCTGTTATTCAAACATTCCTTAAAATGCTGTGTCAGATGTCCAGTTATGGAAATCAAGGGAAGTAAAGTAATTAAAAATGTGGATTGATGCTGACAGTCAAAAGGAGGCAGTTGCAGTACTGTTGTAAGCTGATGGGAAAAAAAACAACAACACAGTGAACGATTATCTCATCAAAGGGAATTCTCTCCTATTTAAAATAATGTCAGGAAGATGAAGGTATTGACTGTACTTCAAAAATCATGCTACTGGTAGCAGCTCTCATTTCAGGTTATTTGAGGGTATAACACATTAGGGAATAAAATAACCACTGACTGTGATACAGAGACATTATTACTATATCAGAAAAGTTCAAGTTATGCTGAAAGCATTGTTTTCAGTTTTAGGGTGCAGTTCTCCTTTAAGACAAAATTATATATTTTTCCTTTATTCTTTGGTTCCTTACCTGTGCTGTTTTCTGCATTAATGTCATTGATACTACAATTCTTTCTTGCTTCACTTATCCTAATTAAGGTTACCTTATACAATTAAGAATATATATGTTTCCTTATATGCATTTAGAGATGCTATTATTATACAGTGCATATAAATTATGCATTTGTATAATACATCTCATTCAAATTGACTCTTGTGTTCAGTAGAAGGGAAAATAGTCAAAATCAGAATGCTGACTGCTAAAGTTTCATCTTGCTGCATGCTTTTCCCAGTCTTTCCCACTTTCTAGTGAGAATCACTTTAACCTTGAAAACAATACATTTCTAATGATTCTTCAAAGGATGACTGGACAAAGGTAACAGGATTACAAACAGCACACATTAATGACAAATGTGTGCACAACAAAACACACCTTATACATAGTTATTTTATTTATTTATTTTTTATCAGCCAGACATTTTCTCATTCTCGGATATATGGTAAAAATTAAAAGAAACAGGCATTATGGTGCGTTTGACAGGCCTTATTATCTTCAGAGTAGACAAAAGCTAAACAGATTCCTTACATGTTTCACAAATTCAACGTTTAACACAGACAGAATCAGTTTAAAAAATCAAAATCAGCAAAGCCAGGCTTTATGACAGACATTCATATATATCCCATCTAGAAAGGATGCATCTGTGGCCAATTTAAATCTTAGCTTATTATTCTGGAAGACCTTAATTTCCACTAGAATTTATTCACTGATGTATCATGTTACTCAGAACTTCAGCTCTATTATTACATCCAATTTATTTCATTCACTGAGGTGTGAAAACTCAAAGTTCATGAATATATATATGATCGGATTCTTGTCAATACTGCAAATGCCTAGTGTAGGCCAGATTACAGTTGATGCAATCATGGCTCACTTACTCTCCTTTGCAGTTTTCATCACTCAAAAATAAAGAAGGTTCTGAGGTGCTGTATTTTAAGAAATATGAGTAATTTTATGTGTACATCATTTATCCATTCATCAGGTCTGCTCTTACATTGACCGATTTGTTTTCCCTCTGCAGAGTACTCTTGGATTAGACTGTGTCCTATTTCAAAACTGATTCTCAATGCCATGAATAAGATTTCCTCTTCATTTACAAAGCCTGGCCTATCTCATCTATAGGGCTGTAAAAAGGATCTTTATTAAATTAATAAATAATGATGCAGATAACCTTCAGTCTCTTGACCCAACTCAGTTAGAGTTTCTCAAGTTTATGTCTTGCCTAGTTAACCTGATCAACTTCTTCAAAAAAGTTATTGAAGCAGTGGTTGAGTGTAGAACAGTGCACACTGAATAAATAGACCTCACAAAGCCCCTTGATGTCATCCCATGCTCAGGTATAATAGACCAACTCTCTTAGCTGAATATCAGTCAGTATGCAACTCTCTCCATATTAAATTAATTTACAAGTAGAACCCAGGCAGTTAATCTGGCTGCCTCTAAAAAACACCTGCCACTAGTGGTGTACTCCAGGATTCAGTCCATGGACCATTCCTTTTTAGCATTTACTGACAGTGGTCAAAGCTAATGTTTAGGGTATGTAGCTGAGCAATTTTACACGATTGCAAACTTGATGCTATCATAAACTCCCCATAGGTCACCAAGACCTTCCAGCAGGGCCTGTATTAAGCAAATATTTGGCGTCAAAACTACAGACTAAAACTAATTGCAGATAAGTATATAATTATATGTAAACACAAAGATTCAAAGCATAACTGCTGCTAGATCAACTGGTTCATCCAAAAACAATGAAAATATATCCACTCAGAACAAATAAGTGTAACAAAAGCATGGTCCACATCTAGTCATCAAACGACACTGTCTTAAAAAAAGTGAACTTTAATAAAATGCAAACTTTAAAAGATATTAAAAAAATTAAAAAAACATAAAAAACATAAATATGTTTTTTATGGGTTTTTTGTCTATTAAAGTTAGCTTTTTATTAAGATGCAGTGTTGCTTGATGCCTAGATCTGGACCGTGCTTTGGTTACACCTATTTGTTCTGAGTGGATATATATAATTATATCCTTTGGCAAGCACAACTCATCTTCTAACTATCTGATTGACAAAACATCCCTGAAAATGTATCCTGCAGTTAGGGATCTGGAGATCTATGTCACAATGAGCTGTCATTTCATCATTGCATATCCACTTTTGCATGAATGTCCCTTTCTTCACACAACTTATATCTAAAGATACTGTATCCAGATCCAGGGATATAATTATTCCACCACACTCTGCAGTCATTAAACTGATCACTGAACATAGTGCCTCTTTTGATATGAAACTGTTCAGACTCTTGATACAACTAGAATGATTACAAGGCTTTTTGACTAAAACAATGAAGAGTTTAAATCATATAAGTTATACATATCATCACAAAGCCGTTTCCTTCTTTTCAACATCATTCAGGCCTTTGAGGGCTGTCCCCTGCCTCCTGTATAGAACTTCATCAAACCCAGTTGTGCAAGACCTATTGCACATTTACAAGTCCTATGGTATCACAAACACCAGCTCAAGTGATCTCAATGAATTTTGTAAAATAAATAGAACATGTTAGAGGGACTGGTTTGTAGGCCAAAAATGCTCTTCTGTGAAACCATCTTCCACTCCACATAAAGCAAAGTACTTCTCTTACTCTATTCAAACATAATTTGGATGAATAGATGGGTAACCACAAACTTACCCCTGGATTATAACCCCTGTGCCTCATAGATGGGAAAAGCAAGTAAATATTCCAGGATATCCTTCACTGACCCATCTCTAGCTTATTCATAAACCAAATATGGGGGCTAAAAAATATCATGGGAATGCAAGTCTAGGCCTTCTAAGATTGTCCCAGATCAATAACCAAGCAAGTACTTAGGAACCTATGGAAAAGGTGTATCTGGCCCATAAAACTTCCCTGAAACTCAACTGGCATTATATCACTGATGTCTAACAGGCAGTATTTGAGGACTATCTATTGTAAAACAAGTAGGGGGTCTATATTATAACCGTGAAAGCCCATTTCAGCGAATATGTAAATGTCGACACATATTGCGAGAACCACAAATGCACCGAACACCCGGAACCATGAAATTCAAACTCTCAAATTAGCACAGTTGGTCCTTCTGTGGTATAGCTCTGTAAGGTAAGTGTGTGATAGATACGGACCTTAGGGTTAGGGTGTGGGTTAAGGTAAGTGCATAGATGGTGATGTATGTAAGGTTTAGTGTAGGGTTAGAAGTAGGGTTTTGTTAAGGGTATGTGTGTGGATTATTTATTTTGTTTGGGTATAGCTCATTAAGGTGAGTGTGCAATAGCTACGGACCTTAGGGTTAGGGTGCGGGTTAAGTGCATAGATAGTAATGTATGTAAGGTTTCGTGTAGGGTTAGAAGTAAGGTTTCGGTTAGTGTATGTATGTGTTTTATTTATTTTGTTTCGGTGGGTAGTATGTAGTGAGCGGTGGGATTAGCCAACTATGCCGGTTCGAGATTTTGAATTTGGTAGTGCTTACCACTCCCATAGTGCCTCTTATAGTTGGTGTTCCAAAGACCAAATTACCACTGTAGCAGCTACAAACAAATGCAATCTGAGGGTCATGCTGCTCAATGCTAGAAGTCTAAATCTCAAAATGCACTCACTCAAAGCACTCTTTAAAATGGAGAACAGCGACATTTGTGCTGTAACAGAGACCAGATTCAGGGCAGCAGAAAGCACCCCTGCACTACCAGGCTATAACTCATTCAACACCTTTTGGCCCCAGAACTTGGACCAAAGCTCCAAAGGTGGTGGTGTTTCCATAATCATAAAGGATGCACACACCTCCAGACTGGTAGCCCAACATAATGCATCAGAGATACTTCAGGTGCCGCTAACACTGGGTAAGACAGCGATTCAGGTCATAGCCTGTTACATGTCCCCAACCATGTCCCAAGACTCACACTCCACATTACTAAGCACTCTGGAGAATATTAGGATCCAACCTAACATTCTCATACTGGGCGACTTCAACTACCCCTCCATTAACTGGAAAAACTATATAGCAGAATAGATGAAATTACTATAAGAATGCCACGAACTAAGAAGGCTCAAGGAGACAACACGTTGTAAAAACGGTAATGTATTTGACTTATTGAATAAATAGGTTAAGCGCTTTCATCTAAAAAATCATAGACTTCATCAGAACACAACTTAAAATAACTGAATGGTTTAAGTACCCTACACAACCAATCAATTCTGCACAATTGATGATCGAATACAAATACACTGATGTGACATCCTGTATACGAGGAAAAATATCTACTTGGATGGTACCTTCTATACTGAGCCAACAGATATTGCCAATATACTGTCCGACAGATTCAATGTCAACTTTACCCCTCCCATCCCAAAGGACCAATCACAATACTAGTAGATTGCCAGGCACCAAGTATTACTGCCGCACAGGTTAAAACAGCACTGTCCAAGGCCACAAATACAGCTTTTATGAGACCTGACAATATCCCTGGCTGTGTTCTTCATGAACTACAGAGTAAACTAGCACCTCACCTGTGTGCCCTGTTCAATCACAGCCTCAACTCAGGCTTTGTCCCTACTAAATGGTGCACTGCTACAGTCATCCCTCTCCAGAAAGGAGGAGCAACTACAGACCCTGGGAAATATCACCCCATTAGCCTGACATTTCTGATATGCAAAGCTATGGAACACATCATCATGGACCTAATAAACAAGGATATAGGGAATCTCTAAACTCTGGACCGCACACAGTTTGGTTTTGTGAAGGGGAGATCATGCCTGCTCAACTTGGTCGACTTCTTTGAGTCAGTCACCAGAGCTGTAGATGAAGACAAGGTGGTTCATACAGCCTACCTTGATCTGGCCAAGGCCTTTGATACCATTCCCCACACAGGAATCATAGAAAAACTCACTAATCTAGGCATCAACCCCTATATCACTAGGTGGGTTGCAAACTGGCTCACAGATAGAACCCACAGTGTGAAAGTAGATGACTCCAAGTCAGACTGCCGACCAGTCATAAGTGGAGTCCCACAGGGATCGGTCCTGGGTCCTCTCCTGTTTGGTATCTACTTCTCAGAAGTCCAGGCCAACATGAAGGGACTCTGGCTGAAAAAGTTTGCAGACCTTTGCAAGTTGGGAGCCATTATTAACTCCACAAGTGATGTTGACATCCTACAGAAAGGCCTCAGTGAGATCAATGACTGGTGTCAGAACCATGGCCTTAAGCTCAATGCCAAAAAATGTGTCATTATCCCCTTTGGCAAAAGCCCAATTTCCATGAATTACCACATCAATGGTTGTCCACTGAACATAGAAGGTGCTATAAGAGATCTGGGAACATAGGTTGACAGCAACCTCTCATTTGACCACCACATTGCCACTGCAGTCAGAAAGTCCTTGTATGTGGCACATCTCATTACTAAGGGTTTTGCATCCAGGAAGAAAGAAATAATTGTCTCCCTCTACTCTTCCCTCATTAGGCCAGTCATCGAGTACAATGCCCCATTTGGTATGTACCTCACTAGACACCTGCAACAACTGGAGAGGCCGCAATAGTACCTCACAAAGGGGATCCTAGGCCTTAAACACTTGTTCTATATGACCAGACTCAAAAAACTCCAACTATTTTCTTTCTCATATCACCTACTTAAAGGCAATCTCTGCTTAGAAAAAGCCAAAAGACACAAACAAACAAAGGCAATCTCTGCTTAACTTACAAAGCCATGATTGACCTAACTCTGTTAGAAATGCTATATCTAAAGAAATCCCTCCCCACCACATGTTTCAGAGCCCTCAACCTCACAACACAATCAACAGAACATGCTTGAGGGACAGATTCATAACCCAGAGAATGTCCATGCTATAGAATACACTTCCCATACATGTCAAACAGAGCACCTCACTGGCCCTCTTCAAGAGAAATCTTGATGAGTGGAAGGTAAATAGAAAATTAACTCCAGGGATCACTCCAGTGACTCTACTCAACAGATGCACTGGGAACTTAGGTTGGGTGGCACGATGCCAGGGTAATCCTATGGGCTAGGCTTGTAAGGGCTCCAGGGCCATTAGCCTAGTACACACCTATGAACCTATGAATTAATAAACATCTAGATACTATATTTAAAGAGCTAGCTAGATAAATAGTTGATAGATAGCTAGATAGCTAGCTAGATAAATTAGTAATAAAATTCAGAGACAGGATTGTTTAAGAATGATTTGATCAGAGAAGTGACAAGTTTTACATCTACCTAGTTCTGTCTTCAGAGTAGAATGGGGTAGTGAGTTTAATCAATAATTATAAGACTAATGCAGTGTTGTTCTAATTCCATCCAAGAGATATTTCTAAGTTTTTCATGAATTTTATAGATCACTTAATGCTACTGTATCTGAATAGAAATCATATTTGTTCATCTTTACTAAAATTATTTTAATACTTAACTGCACAAAAATAAAATTCATACATTTGTTTTTTTTTTTGGAATTTCGAAGGAGGTAGTTTGTTTATTTATGCAAGTTTTCTGTTTTATTTATTTAGGGAAGTAATAGCTTTGTAAATATTTGCTTGAATGACACTTCCAAGTCAACTAAATTTGAGACATGCCTGCTAAGTAGTGAACATGAAGTGCTTTGTGTGTGTGTGTGTGTGTGTGTGTGTGTGTGTGTGTGTGTGTGTGTGTGTGTGTGTGTGTGTGTGTATGACTGTTTATACATGAACTTCCTTCCATTTTTCAGATAATTCTTACCCCACCATTACACCATGTTCTGACAAAATGACCCAGTGTTATCCTAGATCTATTCAGATACCAAAGAAGGATGTAAATCTTTTACTTATTTCTTTACCATGTTCTTATTTGGATTTAAAGAAGTAGTCTGAATTGTGTACAACATTTTAGACAACAGCATTGTTTTAAACATTATAACTGATCATATGCCTTGCTCATAATAGTGAAATGACCTTCCAATATTGTCTGCAGCTTAGATTGTTGATCAGGGATACGTACTGTTAACTTTTCTCTCATTCTATGCTCTTGGGTTCTCACTGTCCAGTCATGCTAGACTTGGTGCTTCTGTTGTGCTTGTGTTAGGTGCTTTTGTGCTAAGCTCATTAGCTCCTGATCCTTAATAATATATTCAGTATATACTACACAACAGACTTCTTGTGAGAATCACATTCACCCTTCTATGTGTCGTAATTTAATCCATGGATCCCCTTTTTCCTGTCATCAGAAAATGGCTGAAATGGTAAAAAGCATGTGGATTATTGGGTCACCTCATTTTTATGCAAAAATGAGATAAATGGCTTATAGCCCTACTCTTGACTAAACATGTCTGCAATTGTTTTTAACATGGTCTTGACAACAGAGGTAAAACTTTCCACCAACTGTTTTTTTTTTGGTGATGGAGTGAGGGATAGTTTTTGAACTACTTAACCCAGATCATTTTTGTAAGCACAGCAAACAAGTCTGACATGAAGTTAGCCCCTTTATCCATCAAGATTTCCTCTGGAATCTGACACTGATGAAATGTTTCACAGAGCATTTGCCACCTTGTCAGTCTCAAAATGAGACAGAACCACTGTTTAGGGTATGTAGTAGCATAGTCTAAGCACAGTCTATCACAACCAAGACATATTTTTACATGTGTGTCTGGGGTATACCTACCTCCACAAAATGTATGGTTACAATCAGAAATGGTTCTTCAATAACAGCCAAGGGCATTGAGGTAAGACTAGTTTTGTGTTTCACCTTGGCAACTTTTATACACTGCTCACATGTCTTGCAGTGGTCTGTGAAATCTTTTGAAATGTCTGGTCAATATTTATTTATTTTTTTATTTATTTTACATTTGTTAACCGGGCTAGTCCAGCTGGATATATTTCCATTTTCAGTGGAGGCCCAAGGAGAAAAGCTCCATAATAACATAGACAAAAAATATAACACTTAAAAATAACAAGTACAAGTTATACAAAGCAAGGATATTATGTATACATAGTAATGAGTATTACTGGGGGGAGAAAAAAAATAACAATAATGTCCTATAGACATACAGAATTAGCTAGTCACTGTGCAGTCATGATATCTGAGATAAGATACAGTACTTCTCAGTGGGATTACATTACTAACATAGATAATTTAATTTACTAGAGGTAAATACTCCTTCTAGAGAGTTAAAATAGTAAAGATTGGTATAAGGAGGTAGTACAGAGAATAGCAGTAGAGCAGAGAAATTATTCATGGTTGTGAGTTTTAAGATGTTTTTTGAGTTTTTGCTTGAAGAGTTGCAGGGAGGGTTGTGAAGTTAGATCTGGTGGCAGAAGATTCCAGTTTTTTCCAGCGGTATTGGAGAACAGGGAGTTGCCTGCTAGGTTGTTTGATTTGCTTGTACTAGGAGTTGAGATTCCTATAGGGGTGGTGTTGTTAGGTTGGTAAAATATTTTATGAACAATGGAAAGTTGGGATAGTATCAAAGTTTTGTTTAATTCTAACCAGTCTAATTGCCGTAGGTCTGACAATGGTGTGTTCTAAAAGGGTTTCCAGTGGCAAATCTGGCTATATACACCAAGAGGGAAAATCTAGACTAGAAAAACAATCAGTTTCAGAGACACAAGGTCACTGTCTTAGTATTTTATATGGCAGTATTGCTGTGTGTAAAAGAGTAAGTAAAATTGTGGGAAATAATGTAGATTGGAGAGGGAATGGGAAACAAGTCAACTGGTAATGGTATGCCTAAGGAGAATAAGGGAAGCAAAAAATCAGGAGCAATCCTCTGGTCTGCAGTTTACTGCCACCTAATGATATGGAGCTCTGACCTCCTTAAAGTAAAAAATCTGAACTAATCTTAATGGTAGACAATTTCATCCGTTGGAAGATGAGAGAAGCTGGAGGAGGAGGACGAAGGCTGCAGCAGACCACTATCTCACTCAGGAACTAGCACCCAATTAGATTTTATAGGTTACATACACTGTGGGTTCCTTGTTAATATGGGATAATTCACATTGCTGCACACAAGCAGTACACTTGCAGTCTTGTTAGATGGGAGGCTTATAGGTCTTTAGGATATATAGGGTGGTCTTATAGCAGGAAGGGTGCACCTGATGACACAGGACTGTGGGTTCCTTGTTAATATGGGATAATTCACACTGCGGTATTTAGGATATATAGGGTGGTCTTACAGCAGGTGTGGGTTCCTTGTTAATATGGGATAATTCACACTGCTGCACAGAAGTAGCACACTTGCAGTCTTCACGGTGTTAGATGGGAGGGAGCATTCCTTATAGGTCTTTAGGATATATAGGGTGGTCTTACAGCAGGAAGGGCGCACCTGAAGACACAGGCTTGGAGTGAGATGAGCAGCCCAGCCGTGGGATCTATGTGGGAGGGGAGTGGACTCACCTAAGGCAGGAAAAAATATATATATATACATTTTGTATATGTCTCCTTTTTATATGCTTTATGCTCAAAGTGTCTGAAAAAGAACATCATGGGCATCGACCAAAAGTACCTAATGGTAGACCCTTCTGACTACAAGTTACCATATCACATGTCTCCCATGCCTTATCTTAGGAATACATTCACTGTACAGTAACCCTCTATCTCAGTTTATAGACTTGCATGCCCATGAGGCTTTAGAGCCTCTCTGGCTATCTTCTGCAAGTTCTATCAGCTGCTATATGAGAGATTCACCTGTCTCAGTTCCCCTGAGGAGTTTTTAACAATGGTATCTCAGATTTAGTTGTATCTTGCAACCATCACTTTTCTGAACTAACTCCTTTCAGGACAATTCAGTACCATTTGACAACTGTTGCTCTGCTACAAGTTTGTTGCTGATAGATTTCCCTGAAGTAGCCACATCACCAACCTCTAGTGCAGGAGTGAGCAATGGCAGGGTGCCTTCCCTGCCACCTTTCCCAAGTGATTGTGTCTATGCCAGGCAGCTTGTATTTGCATATGCACAATATACTGTGCCACCAAAGTCACTACCTCTTAAAACATATACTGACACAGAGGTTTACTACCTGACTCCTTTCCAATTCTCAGTCAGACCTTGCCAGTGGTACCTGAAAAGGTCTCCTTCCCTTGACCCTAAATGCAGTGCATTGATTGGACAATTAATGCTCCTGTCTGATAACTGGAGGTTTAACAGTACTTAATTCTGATGTACTATCTTGCTTAGTAATGGTTTCTTTACAAACTACCAGGATTAATTCCAGACCCTTGTGAAAATCGGGAGTACTTACAGTTTCAAGATAACTCACCACTACTGTGGTGCTATTCCTTTTGATTCCCTAACATTGTTTTTGTTTCCCATTCTTTTCTCTGTCGACATTTGGACTATAAATACCCCACTTGTTTCTTGCAAACATTAAAGATCAAGACCAGTACATGTACTGAATCAGTGCATGCTTAATTACCCTGCAACATGCTGTGAAGGTTTAGGCTATACTCATTTGTTCAATTATAAATATGTATAGTCTGGGTAGCTCTTTCTTGTGAAGATATGATCTGATTTTCAGACATAGGTCCCATGTTTTGATCACTTCCTCCACACTGTTATACTACTGATCTGTTAACCATATTCTCATATCATCAGGCAATGTATTGAGTGCCTGCTTCATTGTCATAAAGTTTCCCGAAGTTTAAACTTGATATCATTCACAAATATGTTAAATTAAGTACTTATTTTGGCAAAAAAAAAAATGCAACAAAATTACTGAAGCAGTCTTCTGATTTTCTGATATGTTCTCAGATTTTTCCCTATGGGTTTCAGGAGTACATTCAAGACATTTACATGATCCAGGGGGATGGATATTAATAAACAGGAATGGCTTTTACTGCTCTAACTGCCATATGGCGTGTCATGCACAATAAGTTATTTGTAAACTGTCCATGCACTATATGGGCAGTTTTCATGACTATCACTTCTGGCAAATGTTGATCTATTCTACCTCAGATTCTTCTATGTAATAGGTGCACACACGGGCTACATAGGTCTATACAGAAAGTTATCATGCGGGCATACAGCAGACCCCATATAATGCACTTTTTGTTATGTGTTACAGGTATGATCAGATATGTCCAAGAGCCTTGGTTAATGGCCCCCATCCAAACACCCACTAACTTTGCTGAAAATGGCATATAATGCAATTCATTCTGAAACACATAAGGTAGTGGAATAGGTGTTTAGCCTAAATAAATGATGTTTCATTTCATTAGTTATATCAGAAGGAACATTCCAATACAGTCCTGAAATCGGTAGTAAGATTTCTGTCATGCATGTAATGCTGCATAACATGGCATTGTGCAAACAGTTGGAGCAGCAGGTTAACACTGTGTCTGGAACGTCTATATCAGTTATTCCAGCAGTAGAGGGGCAGGCTGTAATGTCAGATAAGGAAGACACAACAGCAGCAGCCTTCCAAGAATGGCAGAAGTGGGCACAGTACTTTGCAGCACTAGCAAATGCAACTGAATAAAGTTGCTGTGCTCCCTAGCAGATTGTAAAGTGTCACAGATGGTAATCATTTGAAATGTCAGGACCTGCTAGAGTGAACCCTAAAATAAGGAGACTGAATGGCCAAAAGATCAGACTTACATATATTAAATCTGAGATGGCCATTTCCAGGAATATTCCATTTTTTCCAAGGTATAGTAATCAAGAGTTGTTATATATATATATATATATGTTCTGGGAGGACCCTGCAAAAATAAATTTTAACAGGAGGAGTGATCTTTGAGATATGTTATTTTCCTGTGTTTTGATCTTTTTTTCTGCATGTTGTTACTTAGCATTTTGAGTGCCGACATTTCAATCGGGAGCTGTCAAAGATCACATCCTCAACTGGTGGGTCGTTGCCATAAAAAGACCGATGGTTTCATCCACTATGCTGGCCTGTAATTTTGGCTTGGTGCCTTATGTGACAGAGAAGGGGTAGAAATAAGGTCCATGAACATTTAATCTGATATGTCATACTGTGTGGTGACACCGATGAGACCCATTGCCCATGAAGTGGTTAACCATGAGCAAGGTGGCAGCCTCTGTTTCAAGAGATGTCAGGGATGGGATAGAACTATGTGAGTGTGTGCATACAGCCTCATGAGGCATGACAGGTGCTGAAGTGGAAGAGTACCATGCATCACAACCTGGACCATGTCTCCAACTGGACAGGGCAGGTTCTGTACCCACAGGTGAAAGTGACATTGTAACTCTATCAGTCTCAATAGTCTGGCTTGGTACATTCTGTGTCCAATTACCATGCATTCTGACCCTCTCATAAACATGGAAGGTATGGCTTCTGGAGTTGGATTGGAGGGCAGGTGCATTTTGTTTCATGGAGGCCTTTTCAGTGTCAACTTTACCCAGCAGATGTAGGCCATACATGTAGAGGGCCTGCATTAGCACTTCATGCTCAAGTGTAGTGAACTTTATCAAATGTTTCCTCCTATTGGTGGTCATGCCATTTCATGTACACCTCTGGTCAAAACATGATTGTCAGAATGTTTGTGTGAGTGTGTGTGTGTGTGTGTGTGTGTGTGTGTGTGTGTGTGTGTGTGTGTGTGTGTGTGTGTGTGTGTGTGTGTGCAGTGTGTGTTGAGGAATGACCATATTTCTGGCAATTCCCAACCTTTGTGCCACAGCTATGTATCCTAACTGATATATTGTAGAGCCTTTCCAAGTACCCACTTTCTATACTGCACCCATGGTGAAAGGCTCACACACCCATATATGCTCCTATTTATGGCCATTCTTAGTGATAGTTACAGACCTTGCTCACGTATTATAGACTGCAGCCATGTCTAAACATGTGGCCTTGGAACACCCATGTGCTTCTTAACTGTTATTATAGTGAAATGTGCTATCCAAGCATGCTCGAGGTAGCTGTGCATGTCATGGTTGCCACATGATATGCCACTATTATGGTCATGCATGTAATATATACACCTGTAATGCTACTGTGCTATGCTACAGGGTAAAATTAGTGCCATAGTACAACTCTGTGTTGCATGACACATTTTCTAAAATCTGCTCTATGTGCATGGGGTCTATCATTTTACTTGTTGTTCTCACCTGAGTGAGTTGCCATTACTACTTTATGTACTGTGCAATATACAGCTCCTGCTGTGTTTTAGATAGATCAAGAATTTCCTGTTCTTACTGCACAGGGACTTATAAGAACATCTGTTATGGAAGCAAGATAGGCTCTTGTGGAAGGTGTGTGCCTGGCATAAGGTTATCAGGAAACTAAGTGATGTTACAGCATCACCCATTCCAGGGAACAGTGCCAACATCACTAGAGTGAAATTAGACAGTACCACCTTGTCTTGTTTTGACAGTGGGCAGCAGTTATCAGAAGACAGACAGATAAATATAGTTAGGATTTTTTTTTTCTTTCTGATAGTAGTTTGCTCTGATATTTTACCTGCTTTACACGTATACTTATAATTTATTTTTTGCAGTCATAGATGAGATGAAATTGAAGGCAGTTGAATGTTCCATACATTGCAAGTAGGTCTCCAAATAGTGGTCTGTGTATGCCACCTATGCTATTCAATTGTGCATTTGTAGCTATGTTAATAGCATGTGTGTAATATATTTTCCTATTGTGTTATCATTTTGTAGGTCCAGTTGTAGCAGCAGAGGAAATTAGACCAAACTCACTGCAGTCTGTGCAGCTAAAGTATCTAGTGCTGGGTCAGCTGTGGTTTGCAGGACCACTTCTCAGCAATCGATGATGGTTCCCTTTCTGGAAGTGATCTGGAGTGTTCATTGGTATTCTATGTGGCTACTACTAAGGAGGGATGAAGGGTCCTCTTCTGAAAGTGATATGGAGGGGTGTGCAGTGGTCCGCCAGCATCAAGAATAGATGCTAGTGGAGCTTAAAATGCACTGGCAGCTGCATGCCTATCTTAGTAACAAGAGCTCCACATGGCAGCTGGAGTCATGTGACTAAGAGGCCCCACCAATCAGGTAATGGAGGATCAACTATCCTCTCTCCATTTGGTCATCAGAGTAATAACCACTCCCTAACATTTGCTATCCAAGCATGTGATGACTGGGTGTGTTTCCTGTCTGGGACATTCTTGCATCTAGAAGTTCCTAGAGTCTACCCTGTCCCTGGCCTTTTTTGAATTCCTTTTGGCTCCTAACAGCTGACCACAGGCTACCTCTTGCTCATCTCCTTATTTACAGGGTCTGCTGGACCCACATTAGCCTCTCACGTGGCTTTAACTGATGCATAAAAAAGTCAACCATAGACAAATCATCCACTAAAAAACTGTAAGAAAGACCAGCCTAACTAAAGTCTTCATTGTGTCATACCTTAAACCTCCTGTAGTAAAAGCCCATGGAATATATGCAAATGACCCCTTTAGAACATATCAGTGTTTCAGCTACATGTCTTCATAATCCCCATGATGTTTTAAATTTTAGTTTTTAAGTCTTTACAAGTACATTCAAGCCAATAAAGCCAAACCCCACTGGCTGTAGACATACACATTGGAAATTTTTATTACCATGTCAGTACAGCATAAGTGGATTATCTGATTTTACATTAAAGACTCTAACTTGGCTGGGCATTTGCTGCAGTTTTTACTGAATGGTTTGTTAGAGTAACCTTTCTACCCTTTGGCTTAGATGTTGTTTGAGATATTTTGCAGGCTCTCTTATGTTTGTGAACCTCATGCCTGATTTTAAGTACTGTGTTTTTTAAGTATATCCAAACAATCCACTAACACAGTAGAGAAAGCCTAACATTTTAGGCCACTCTAAGAAAAATTGACATTAAAGTCAATAACTGACAAATAATATAGAGGAGACCAATTCACATTTTAAATAGTTGTGAGACACAATATTCTCTAACATTAAAATACAATATGATAGAAAAATAGAAGCTGTTGCTGCAAAAAAAAAAATACCGATAAGGTATGGGATATTTTACCTTTTTTAAGTGAATGCAATGTCTCTTATCTTTATACACACCATGCATTTCCATACTAAAGACATACATTTTTGGCTGTATGTACCATTTATGTTTGACTGTAATCTGAAAGGAAGGCAAAAACAACCACTGTAATGTATTTTTAATAGTTTAGCACAGAATCAAGCACAATGTCCTTCCCAAAAAGCTATTTTGACAACTATATACTAGTGATTTACTGAATGCAGTGTTCCCTACAATCACACACAACCTACTCCCTTGAGCATTTAAAGATAATGGGCCAGATTCAGGAAGGCTTACACGGAGTTCAAGAGTAGTGTAAGCCTCCGTGTAAGCCTCCTGATTCAGCAACAGCCCAAATCTCCGTGTAAGAGACAGCTAACACGTCTCTTACACGGAGTGGGCGTGGAAATGCTCAATACCTCATTTGCAGCTCCAAGATATGCAAATGAGGTATGTGAGCGATCCATGAAGCCCAAACCAGTCCGTGTAACGGATTTGCAGAAATGTACTCAGCTGACAACTGAGTACATTTCTGCAAAATTAAAACGGAGCTATGTCAGCTCCAAATAAAGGGTGCATTTGTTATATTACATGCCAGTGGCCAAATATGTGGCCATTGGCATGAAAGTGTTGCAAAAAAGTTATATAACTTTTTTTTTCACGGATTTATGTGTTTAACTGTAGCGCACACCAGCCGCAAGCGGGTGCGCTACCTAAAACTGAAAACCGAAGCTTATAAGCCCACAATTGTGGGATTTATGTATTACATGAAATGTCAATGGAGGGACTTGCAGAGCAAAAACAATATGGCCTCCGTTCAGTGGTTGTCAAGGGGGGGAAGCTCCGTGTAAGATATGTAACTAAGCATTACTAGGCAATCCTATGTAAATGAGGCTTACAATACTGAATCACACTGCCACATAAGTAATGAGCACTTTCTGAGTCGTGTAAGAGTTAGAGAAGGGGAGGAACAGAGTAAGAGGTAGGTGACATCATGGGGAAGGATAGAAAGAAATGTACCAGATTGGAGGGCAATGTAAGGTAAGAGATGACAGACAGACATCAGGGAGGGAGGTGTGTCCCAACAGAACACTGGGAATGTCAAGAAATTGAGGGCATACGCTATCCCTACACTCTAAGTTTCTTGATATACGTGCATGCGCGTGTGCGCCGCAGAGGCAGGTTCTACATGTGGGAGCGTGTTGCAAACTGTTTACAACGGTTTGCGCGCGCACGTGTAAGGCGGTGTCTTGTGGCGTTTTAGCATGAATCAGCCTAGCTAACACCGTGTAAGGATGTGTGCGCGTGTAACACCGTGTAGGGATGTGTACAGCGTTTAAGTTACTGTGAGCGTGTGTAAGCCGGTGTGCACATTGCTCCCCTCAGGAAACAGAGAGGAAATAGGAAACAACCAAAATACAGGAAACTGCCAGAAGGTACTACTAAAGTTAATTGGTGGAAACAATTAGAAGCAGGCAATTACACAGGCAGACTAGAAGCCCAACCCAACACTTAAAACACAACAAAGAGCAGTGCAGGCTGTTTCTCACAAGAGATACTGCCAGAAACTAAGCTATCAGAGTTGAAACCTGAAAAAAGCTGAACTCAGAGCAGAAATGCTAGGGGCTGCCATAGCTGTTATAATCAGACATAGGCGAATTGCCGAGGGTGGTGATAATGCAGATGCTGACAGACAACCCAGAGTGAGGAGAAGGAGAAGAGTATACAGGCCTAGGGTCACCTACCATGGGTTACATGAGCTGGAGATAGTAGAGCGCTATAGAGTGGACAGAGAGCTCCTGCAGCAGATTGTTGAGCTGTGCAGGCCACGCCTCACACACAGAACCAACAGAGGGGAACCCATCCCAGTGGAAACCAAGGTATGTGTTGGCCTAAGAATACTAGCAACAGGTACCTTTCAGAGACCAACTGGCGATATGATGGGGATATCACAGGCATCAGCCTCCAGGGTACTGCACCAGTTCCTGGATGCCATGTCACCACATGTCAGTGATCATATATATGTCCCTAGTGACCGTGAGGTTGTGTCCAGCAATATCGTCTCTTCCAGCAAATAGCGGGATACCCTGAGGTGCTGGGTGCAATAGACTGCACGCACATACGCATCAAGGCACCAGCCGGTGAGCGGGTAGAGTCTACATTAACCGCAAGGGATACCCCTCCATCAACTGCCAGGTTGTGTGTGATGCCCAGGGCATAATAATGAATGTGTGTGCTGGCTGCCCTGGTAGCTACCACGATTCCCACATCTGGCATCTGGCGCAGCTGTACCAATCATTTGCCAATGGGGACTTCCCACACGGACACCTAGTGGGGGATGCTGGTTGACACCCATCAGAAATGCACACACACCCGAACAGGAACGCCATAATGAGGCACACGCACAAACACGTAATATCATAGAGCGTGTGTTTGGGCTGCTCAAGTCACGGTTCCGGTGTCTGGACACGTCTGGTGGAGCTTTGCAGTACACACCAACTACATGTACCCAAATGATCATGATATGTGCTATGCTACATAATATGATCCTGCGGAAACAGCTGCAGCAGGACCAGCACAGGGCTGGGCCAAACATCCCCACCATTGCCAAGGCCACCACAGGCAGGGGTGACTTGGAGGAGGAACAACCTGACCTTGTCCCAGTAGGCAGAAGGAGGCGTGCCCAGTATGCCCTGGCCTTGGCAAAGAGGCAACGCATAGCACATATGCTTGGTCAGTAGGAACACTGGGACTGATACCCACTCTGACTCACTCATACAGTAACAGGGATGCCTAACATGACACAACCTGCTTCCAAATGTACAGGGAGTGTAGTATGTGCATCCGACAGAGGCAGCCCTGCAGCACCACCGAGGCATGAATGCCATGTGTTAAGTAAAGTAATACCATGTATCATATGCACACCTGAGGACCATGACTAACATCCACCCTCACCAATCATAAACCACAAAAACACAAACCCACCTCATAGCTATCACAAGGGATAGGAACCTAGATGTAATGCTACCCAATGGCAAAGGTATAAACAGCAAGATGTGTGCAGTGTAAATGCACACAGTATAGGAATGCACATATCAGTGCTGTAATAGAAAACAGGGTCAAAGCGCACATCAGCACCCTGACACTACCAGGGTCACACCTCATACAGTGATGTACATGTGCAAAAACATGGAACAAGATACAAAATGAGGGTGACTACCAATAAATGGCATGGATAACCACACCCCTGTTGTTACCACAACAAGAAGCAACATGCATTAGCCATGGTCAAACACCAATGGCTAAAACTGACTACTACTATATAGCTTGCTGCAGACCACTGTCCTAATAGCAGCAACTGCCCCAGGCCTATGTTCACAGGTTCACAGGTTCATACTAGGCTATCTGCCCTAGGGCATTTATAAGCCTAGACCAGAGTTCCGTGGAGTCTGCTGCACCTTCACTCTGACGGATAATTTGCCCATTATATTGCTGTGCCTCTGACAAGCAGTGATACTGAGGTTATCCCTGGGGCATACCTGCAATCTCCCATCCATTGATTAAGATCTCACTTGAACAAAGCCAGTGAGGTACTCAGCCTCACATGTACCAGGATGTTGTTCCACAGCATAGGGACTCTCTGGTTGAAGAATCTGTCCCTCCAGCACATCCTATTAATATCTGTGTTGAGGTTTAAATCTCCTGCCACTGTAGTTCTGATGGATGTAGAGGTCTTGAGGTGAAGCGTGTACATTAACTCAGGTTTGGACATGGCCTTGGATGTCAGGCACAGGTCACCTCTGAGCAGACGGTAAGTCACGGAATCAAGCTGGAATTCCTCCAGTCGGGCAGCATAAGAAATATGTTTGAGACCCTTTCTCCTCCTGTCGAGGAATTTGTGGGCCCATCGGGTCATATACATGCTGAATGGGGCATTGCACTCAATCAATGGTCCGATGAGTGAAGAGTACAGGGAACAATGACCTCCCTGGATCTAGATGTGAATCCCTGCATGATGAGGTGGGCAATGTAGAAGTTCTACCTAACTACCCTGGCAACGTGAGTGTCAAACAAAGGTTACTCTCAACCTGGGTGCCCAGGTCCCTGATAACCTCCTGTGTGCTTAGAGGATTGCCACCTACATGGGAACTAGTGGTAACCTTGTTCTTCCCAAAGGGTATGGCTATGCATTGTTTAGTGTGTAATGTAAGGCCATGGCTCTGGCACCAGTTATCCGTGACTATGACACCCTTCTGAAGGATGTCTGTGTCAGATGGGTGTCCAACTATGGTTCCCAGTCTGCAGTCATCTTCAAACTTTGTCAGCCATAATCCTGCTGTGTTTGCTTGTACTTCTGAAAAGTAGATGCTGAGCAATAGTGGGCCCAGGACTGAGCCCTGTGGGACACCACTTGTGACAGTTGTGGAGTGTGACATGGCACCAGCAAGTCTGAACCTGTCTGTTCTGTCACGTGGCGGTTTGCAACCCATCCTGTGATGTATGGGTTCACATTTAAGCTGGTGATGTTTTCAATGATACCCGAGTGGGGTATTGTGTTGAAAGCCTTTGCCAGGTCAAGGTAGGCTGTGTGGAGTGCCTTGCCCTTGTCAATGGCCTTGGTGTCTGTTATGAAACAGTCAACCAAGTTTAAAAGGCATGATCTGCCCTCAACAAAGCCTAACTGGGTTGGATCTAATGTCTGCAAGTCCCCTATGTCCTCATCTATGACTTCCATTATGATCTCCTCCATAGCTTAGCAGACCCTGCTTGTCAAGCTGATGGGATGGTAGTTTCCGTGGTCGGTGGAGGCACCACCATGTGAAGTGGGTCCACCATTGACATATGCCACTCCTTGGGAACATATCCTGAGTTGAGGCTAAGATCATACAGCTGCCCTGACTGCGGGTTTAATTCTTGAGTGAGTTCATGGAGCACAAAACCAGGGACACCATCTGGTCCCATGGATGCTGTCCTTTCCCTTGGATAGAGCAGTTCCCACCTGAGCATTTGAGATGTTTGGGGCTACAATCCTCTTTCATACATATCTCTCCAGTTGTGGTGGAGGGTGGGTGGAGAAATCTGCACTGAACCTGTCAGCCAGTATGTTGGCAATGTCTGTAGGTTCAGTGATATTTACAGCATTCTGAGCCTATTCTGAGCATATCTGGGAGTTTCCTCCCAGGTGTGTAACGTATCTATAAAAGGCCTCATTGTTGTCCCGTGAGCCCTTAGTGGGTTTACTCCCAATATTCGCCGTGGATGATTTCATGGGGGAACTCAGTGTTTCACCTATATTGAGCAGGGTGTCTACCCTTCCACGGATATCGCTCTATCTTGTAGTACCTCCTTCTTTGTGTTGTAGTGCTTGTTTATGGCTGAGGTCCACCACACTGGACGCTTGCCTCTGGTACAACGAGTCTGTGTTTTGTTTGGGATTGCCTCATCCATGCAGTCTTGAAGGTGCTGGTAGAAGGCAGTTGTAAGTGATACAGTGGCTTGGGTAATGGTGTCTGCTGGCTTGGGGGCTTTGAAAGAGACCACAACAGTCATTAGAAGTGTGTAGTCGGCTTCTGAGAGGTTCTGCACTGTGGTCTTTTCTATCTGGGGTGGAGGTGGGATGTGGACTTCCACTGAGAGTAGGTCATGATCTGATCTCACCAATGATGGGTATACCTCTGGTGTTGAACATTGTGAGCCCATGTTTGTGATGATGAGATCTACTATGTTGTCTCCTCTTGTGGGGATGGTGACTAGTTCTTCCATGGCATGTGAGTGTATGAACTCTAGGAACCTGTGGGCTAGAGTGTTGTGGCTGTAGTACTGATCCCAGTCTATATTTGGATAGTTGGGATCACCCAGTGTGATGGTGTTTGCAGGTACATGTATCCCCGCCACTGTTTTCATGAAAGCTCTGTGAGGTACCTGAGTTTCAGAGGATGGCCTGTAACATGCTACAAACTTCAGAGCAGTCTTGCCTATGGTTAATTGCACCCGGATGGTGTACAATGCATCGTGTGTTGCCACCAACCATGAGGTGAGGGTGTCCCTGATGAATATTGCTATTGCCACCCCTCATAGTGGTAATATGTGTACTGTATAGATACGAAATATTGTGCCTCTGACTTAGTAGTGACACATTATGACCACCTTACATAATTGAATAATGTGACTATGCCTCTGTCCAGTCTGTGCCCCTGTCCACATGCAGCTGTCCAGATGTCTCTTGAAGAGAGTCAGTGAGGTACTCTGTCTAACATGAACTGGGATACTCTGCTAGAGTGTGAGATGCCTCTGAGTTATGACTCTGTCCCTTCAGCATGTCCTATACATGTATGTGCTGAGGTTCAAATCTTTAGCTCCCATGTTTCTGGTGGATGTGGATTGCTTGCAGTGGAGCATGTCTACCAAATCCTGATCGGACATGGTCTTGTATGTCAGGCATAGGTCACCTGTGCGTATGTGGTATGACACTGAAAAAGCTTGTTTTTAGTTATTCTGGAAGTATATGACATGTGTTGTAGATCCCTGATCGTCATGGTAAGGTACTTGTGGGGTCTCTCCAGCTGCTGCAAGTGCTGGTTGAGGTACATACCAAATGGGGCGTTGTATTCAAGCATGGGCCTGATAAGGGAGAAGTATAGTGGTACAATGACCTCCTATGGTCTGGATGGAATACCCTCCATGATAAGGTGGCCAAGATAGAAAGTCTGTCAAACAACTTTGGCAACATGGGTGTCAAATGAGATGTCACTATCTACATGTGTCCCCAGCTGTCTGATTTGTTTCCTGTACTCATTGGGTTGCTGTCTATGTACAGATCTGTGGGTACTGTGTTCCTCCCAAAGGGATGGCTACACATCAGTCGCAGTCAGTTTTAGGCCATGAGTCCAGCACCAGCTATCTGTCAGTGTGACGGCAGTCTGTAGGATGTGTGTGCTGGCTGATGTATTCACTATGGTGCCCAGGTTGCAGTCATCTGTAAACTTTGTCGGCCACAACCCTCCTATGTTTGCTTTCACATCTGAAAAGTAAATACCAAATAAGAGAGGTCCCAGGACACAACCTTGTGGGACACCACTTGTGACTGGCTTCGAACCTGACAAGGCACCTGCAATGTTGACATTATGGGTTCTGTTTCTGAGCCATTTTGCAACCTATGCTGTGACATATGGTGTTATATCTCAGCTGTTGAGCTTGTCTATGATGCCTGAGTGGGGTATTGTGTCAAAGGCCTTAGCCAAGCGCAGGTAGGTTGTGTGGACTGTGTAGCCCTCATCAACGGCTCTACTGACAGTTTCAAAGTAGTCAACTTGGTGCAAAACGCAGGATCTGCACTGTACAAAGCTGAATTGGGTGTGATCAAGGGTCTGTAGGACACCAATGTCTCTGTGTGGAAGCTCCATAATGACCCTTCACAAAGCTTTGCAGACAAGGCTGTTTAAGCTTGTGTGGTGGTAGCTGCCAGGGTCTGTGGAGGCATCTCCTTTGTGGAGTGGGACCACTGTTGCCATACGCCAGTGTTCAGGTACAGATCCTGTAGCAAGGCTAAGGTTAAATAGGATCTGCATATACAGGTTTATCTCCATCTGTAGTTCACATAGCATGCAACTGGGGATACCATCAGGTCCCATTGATGCTGTGTACTGCCTTTGCTGACTGCGGCTCTCACATGGACATCCAGGATGACAGTGAGGTTACATACAGCTGTGATAACTATCATGTCTTGGGGGTGAGGGAGGGTACATTGCACTGAACTGGTCTGCCAGGGTGTCAGTAATATCTGTCAGGTCCCTGGGATATAAGTTGTTGTGTACCAAATCTGAGCATATATGAGGGTTCCCACCCAGGCGTCAGACATAACTGAAGAAAGCAGTGTGGTTACCTTCATCGCCTGTGGTGATTTATGTCCCCAAGTTGAACTTGGGTGTCTTTATGTGAGAATGTAGCTTTCTACTACTGCTGATCACAGCTGCCTTACATTCTGGAGATGTAGCTCTGTCTTGCATTAGTATCCTTCATCTGTTATACAGTTTGTTTATGGCTGGGGTCCACCAGACAGGCCACTTTCCCTTGGTGGTGAAGGTGTCATTCTCATTTGTGATTGCATGGTCCATGCTTACTCGGAGATGTCCGTAGAAAGTGTCTGTGCAGGAGTCACCATTGTGTGTTGTGGTTTCCACTGGCCCAGTGGGCTTAATGGATACCATCTCAGTCCGAAGAAGTGTGAAGTCAGCTTCTGAGCTGTTTGTCACTATACCCCTGGTATCATACTAGCACTGACACAGGTGTAAACAATTCCCCAGAATCCATCAAACAAAATGGACATGCAGGCTTACAGATGCCCTAGGGGTAGCCTAGTATGAACCCATTATGATACAGATTGTACAGGACACTACAGATAACCCCAAGGCTGTTGCAAATGATGGTAGTAAGCATGTTGTTGATTCCTGGATATGCTCGGGATCACACCGATATTACAAACAACATACCAGACACACACAGGTATGGCCAACATACATCCTGACATGTGCAGTGCAAACCCCCATAATGCCAAATACCTTCCCCAGCAGGCTGCCGCCTCCCTGACATTATGTCACCCTTACCACAGGGTACGTACCCAAAGAGCAGTGTACAACAACAGTGGGTGTTCTCAACAAAGGTGTCTCCTGAATGGATAGGAAAAACAACCACCACAGAATCATGAGAGGTTTGGTCTGCACAGCTATGGAAAGGACCAGCATGTACCACAGACATAATGATATTGTGGATCTATTGACACCCGACCCTACCCAGTGTGGGTTTACAAAGTGCAGACCCCACCCCTAAACATGTGTGACTCAGTTGAAACAGTACTTGAAGTCAGTGATGAGGGCAATGTGGTCCACACAGTGTAGCCGGAGCTTGCAAAGCCTTCTGTACAATACCCTATGTGTTCCATTATAGATTTGCTCACCAGCTGATATATACACCCCAATGTCATGGGAGGGGTTGCAAACCAGACCAACGACAGAACTGACATGGTCAGACATGCAGCAGCCATGTCAGACTACAAACCACATATAACAGGCATCCCACAAAGCTTGGTCCTGGGACCTTCACCATCTGGTATATATGCCCCATAGGTACAGGCCAACAAGTAAGGACTGTGCTGGAACATGTTTGTAGAGGACAACAAGCCGCCTGACATATCTGATACACCAGCTGACACAAGCATCCCATAAAAGGGCCACATAGAAACAGACAGCTGGTGCCATAGCCATGTCAGCATGTTAAATGGTGAAAACAGTATAGTCAGCCTCTGTGGATAATCCAGTAAGTGACCACCAATTCCCACATAGGTGTCGACCCATGACATTCCTAACATGTAATGCCAGAATGAGGACACAAGGTGATAGATATCCTGCATTGGACAAAAATGTGGCTGTAGGGTTAACAGCAACAATCCATATACCAACCTAATCATGAGGGTTATGACATCTAGCTAAGGGGAGGTCATTGTGGTTTTGCAGTTATCTTTCAGCAGCATTACAAATGACCACAACAGCGCCTGTGTGGTGTACCTCAGCAGATAGATTCAGCAACTGTAAAGTCCACAACAGTACCTCACCAGGAGTATCAAAGAGCTGGAACACATGTAATGTGTCGCCTGATTAAACAGAATGCAGTTACACACACTGCCATGCTGGCCACCCAGACACAAGCTGTGCCTGATGTAGAAAGCCATGTCCAAGCTGTCAGCAATGCACATGCCGTACCTTGTACAATGTGAATGGCAGGGAGATATGCACATGAGGGACCTGAACCCCAGCACTGACATATATAGGACAGGCTGTACTGCATTATCCAAAACACAGAGGCCACGCCTAAACATGAGTAAACTAACACTACAGGTTGTCCATAAAGACACTGGTTGAGTCCCCTCAACAGGAATCCTAATGAGTGGATGGGAGATGGGAGGTTTACCCTGGGTATCAATGTTATGTCACAGGTAGACAGAGGCACAGTATACTAAACAAGACATATGACATGTCAAACAACGCTTACAATGTGTTGATGGACAAACACATTCTCCGACTAGCATTAGGTCAAGATACCTCTTGAACACAGCCAGCAAGGTGCTCTGCCTCAAATGGACCAGGATCGTATTCCACAGCATAGGGAGTCTCTGAGTGATAACTCCATCCCTACAACATGTCCAACATACATCCCTGCTAAGGTGTCAGTCACCTGCACTAGTGGTTCAGGTGGATCTTCTGAGTCTGAGGTGGAGCATGTCCATTAATCTCTGTTTGGACATGGCCTCGCATGTCAGGCACATGTCACCTCTAAGCAGACGGTATGTGAGTGAATAGAGTGTGAGTGTCTTCAATCTGGCAGCATGTGACAGCTGTTGTGGTTCCTTGATCCTTTAGGTGGGGGACAGTCAGGGTGTCTCCAATTGCTGCAGATGTTGGGTGAGATACAGCCAGAATAGGGCATTTGACTTGATCACCGGTCTGATAACTGAAGAGTACAGGGGAACAATGACCCACTAGATCTGGATGTGAATCCCATCCTTATCAGGTGGGCAATGTAGAAGGTCTTCCTAGCCACTTTAGCAATGTGAGTCTGAGAAGAATGGCGACTGTCAACCTGGGTCCCCAGGTCCGTGATAACCTCCTCTGTGCTTAGAGGATTGCCACCAATATGGTAGCTTGGGGTCACCTTGCTTTTCCTGAAGGGTATGTCTACACATGTTGTGCACTCTGACTTCAGGCCATGGCCCTGGCACCAGCTATCAGTTACTGTGAGTCCCTTCTGAAGGATATCTGTGTGTGATGCACTGTCCACTATGGTGCCCAGTGTGCACTCATCTGCTAACATTGTCATCCAAAGTCCTCCCATGTTGGCCTGTTCTCATGGGAAGTACATGACAAACAATGGTGGCCAAGGACTGAGCCCTGTGTGACACCACCTGTGACCAGCCTGGAGTCTAACATAGTGCCAGCAACTCTAACCCTGTGGGTCCCGTCCTTAAGCCAGTTTGCAACCCATCTTGTGACATATGGGTTTACATTTCAGTTGTGAGGTCTTTCCACAATACCTGAGTGGGGTATTGTGTTGAAAGTGTTAGCAAGGCCACGGTAGGTTGTATGGACTGCCTTTCCCCAACAATGGCCTAAGTGACCAATTTGAAGATGTCAACCCAGTACAAAAGGCATGATCTGCCCATGACCAAGCCAAAATGGGATGGGTACAATGTCTGCATGTCCCCTATATCTTTGTTTATGAGCTCAATTATGATCCTCTCCATAGATATGCAGACTACACTTGTTAAGCTTATGGGGCAGCAATTAACAGGGTCTGTAGAGGCACTGCCTTTGTGCAGACGTGCACAACTGGACCTTAACCAGCCTGTTGTGCACACTATGGAAATGTAAATCAGTGATAGGACTGAAGCCCAGGATACTGACCACCACAGTGAAAGTACTGAAACACTACACTAGACAGTGCTACAGTGTTAGGTCAGTATGAACGGATGTTGACAATTGTGTGCAAAGTATCCCATGCAAAACCTGCAGGCACAGTATACTCCCAGTTTTGTTCACACAAAAGCATTCGGACAGTAACTACACAACATGGCACAGAACACACAACCATAAACTGGAGGTATTTGTTGAAGGTCACACTCATCCACAAATGTGATGGGCTGCAGAGTTCAACATATGTAAAGCCCACACTGGGCATGCTCACACACTTAGATAAATGAGACATCTTTCACACAACATGCCACAGGAAGGCTGAACTGGGCATGCTCACACACTTGGTCCAAATGTTACCCCTAGCAAATGTGAAAACACACCAGAGGATGGTCGCCCCCTTTCTAGACACTGATCATGTAAGCACCCTATAAGTATATTGGAGAAAAGGATTCTCTCAGTAATCCGAATAGCGCGCCGTGCTAATGCGTCCGTCTCTAGTGTCATAACATAGTTAGGTAGGGGTTTGAATCCAGCAGGTGGCAAGTGTGTGTGAAGGGGGGTAAGTGTGTGTGTAAGTGAAAGAAACATCCCTTTTGGCAACTGGGAAAACACACCACAGGATGATCATTCCACTTTCTAGACTCTGATGATGTCAGCACCCTATAAGTATATTGGAGCAAAGAATTCTCCCAGTAATCCGAATAGCGCCGTGCTAATGCGTCCATCTCTAGTGTCATAACATAGTTAGGTAGGGGTTTGAATCCAGCAGGTGGCAAGTGTGTGTGAAGGGGGGTAAGTGTGTGTGTAAGTGTGTATGAAAGAAACATCCCTTTTGGCAACTGGGAAAACACACCACAGGATGATCATTCCACTTTCTAGACTCTGATGATGTCAGCACCCTATAAGTATATTGGAGCAAGGGATTCTCCCAGTAATCCGAATAGCGCGCCGTGCTACGCGTCCATCTCTAGTGTCATAACATAGTTAGGTAGGGGTTTGAATCCAGCAGGTGGCAAGTGTGTGTAAAGGGGGGTAAGTGTGTGTGTATGAAAGAAACATCCCTTTTGGCAACTGGGAAAACACACCACAGGATGATCATTCCACTTTCTAGACTCTGATGATGTCAGCACCCTATAAGTATATTGGAGCAAAGGATTTTCCCAGTAATCCGAATAGCGCCGTGCTAATCGTCCATCTCTAGTGTCATAACATAGTTAGGTAGGGGTTTGAATCCAGCAGGTGGCAAGTGTGTGTGAAGGGGGGTAAGTGTGTATGAAAGAAACATCCCTTTTGGCAACTGGGAAAACACACCACAGGATGATCATTCCACTTTCTAGACTCTGATGATGTCAGCACCCTATAAGTATATTGGAGCAAAGGATTCTCCCAGTAATCCGAATAGCGCCGTGCTAATCGCCCATCTCTAGTGTCATAACATAGTTAGGTAGGGGTCTGAATCCAGCAGGTGGCAAGTGTGTGTGAAGGGGGTAAGTGTGTATGAAAGAAACATCCCTTTTGGCAACTGGGAAAACACACCACAGGATGATCATTCCACTTTCTAAACTCCGATGATGTCAGCACCCTATAAGTATATCAGGGAAAGGACTTTCCCAGTAATGCGAATAGCGCTGTGCTAATGCATCCGTCTCTAGTGTCTTAACATAGTTAGGTAGGGGTTGAATCCAGCAGATGACAAGTGTGTGTGAAGGGGTAAGTGTGGGTATGAAAGAAACATCCCTTTGGCAACTGGGAAAACACACCACAGGATGATCATTCCACTTTCTAAACTCCGATGATGTCAGCACCCTATAAGTATATCAGGGAAAGGACTTTCTCCAGTAATGCGAATAGCGCTGTGCTAATGCGTCCGTCTCTAGTGTTTTAACATAGTTAGGTAGGGGTTTGAATCCGGCAGATGACAAGTGTGTGTGAAGGGGGTAAGTGTGTGGGTATGAAAAAAACATCCCTTTTGGCAACTGGGAAAACACACCACAGGATGATCATTCCACTTTCTAGACTCCGATGATGTCAGCACCCTATAAGTATATCAGGGGAAAGGACTTTCCCCAGTAATGCGAATAGCGCGCTGTGCTAATGCGTCCGTTTCTAGTGTCTTAACATAATTAGGTAGGGGTTTGAATCCGGCAGATGACAAGTGTGTGTGAAGGGGGTAAGTGTGTATGATTGATATATCCCTTTTGGCAACTGGGAAAACACACTACAGGATGCACATACCCATTTCTAAACGATATCACAATTATGTATGGCTTTTGATTACAGACATGCCATGTGTGTTGTGCACACACAGAATGCCCATGTATGTGGGTTGTCCCTCACAATAATGCATGACATTGATTACACCGGTTATGGCAATGAACACATGATGTATGTGTGTGCCAAATACACATATGTACCTGTGACTTTCAATAGTTACCATGTGTGATGCCTGCCACATGTGAATACATGGTATTTGCACAGGGTAACATTATGACCGTGGTCTTCTGTGCAGATGCTGCATGTGGGATGTGTATATACAGTGTGAGATGTAGATGCTATCAGCCTAGTAGTGAGGGATGCACACCTGGTCTGGGGCATAAGGTCTACATGTTGTTAATGTACAGGAGCTGCATGTTTTCACCTGTTGTGGTAGTGGTAAGACAGTATTCCATAGCAATGCAGTGACTGCATGCTAAGAACCATTCAGCTAGGGTGTTGTAGATACACTTATTCATTAGCATTCAATTATTTGTCGGAATCCCTGGTGAGGGTCTGATGCCAACCAAGGTCAGGGGTCTACCAGCCTGTGTCACTTGCTCAGTGATCCCTTCCATGTTCCCTATCACGTATCCCAGTGAGCGACATCCCACATCATCTGTGGTGGCATGGACAATGACTGAGTCATATGTGTCCATGCATCTGACTGACTTTTATGTTGTTGTTACAGTTTGGCCATGTGTTTCCATCTCATACATGTGATGTACATCAATGGGTAGGGGATAGGGTTGACTGTGTACATGTGGCAGCTGTGACATTACTACATGACACACATATTCCACAACTGTACCATGGAGGTGACTGACAACTGACCTTTGCACATGCTACCAGAGTATTGAGATTACATTGGTGATTGACAGCACATAGGGCCAATGTTGAAAAGAGACATAGGTCCATAGGTTCGTACAGGGATATCTGCCCAGGGCATGTATCCACCTAGCCAGAATGTGCGTGCCTTTCAACATGCATTGTGAATCTGTCTTGCTATGCCCTTTTCCAAGGTTAGTATACTGTGCCTCTTTCTCACAGTGACACATAAGTGATACCCAGGGTAACCCTACAATGTCACATCCAGTCATTAATATCGCTCTTGAGGATAGTCACTGAGTCAGTCCGCCTAACCTCTATTGGGATAATAATCAGGAATGAAGGGTGCCTCTGAGTTGTGAATGTGCCCCTCCACCATGTCCTATGTATATCACTCCTGAAGTTCATGTATTTCCAGCGTGTATCCTGGTGGGATCTGGATATTCTGAGATGCAGCATGGCCATTACGTGAGGGTATGACCTGGCCTTCTATGTAAGGCACAGATTGCCTATGAAGAGGCAGTATGTCACTGAGTAGAGCTGCTGCTACTTTAACCAGTCAGTATGTGGCATCTGTTTGAGCACTTTGATCACCTTGTCGAGGTACATATGTGGTAGCCCCAGTTGCTGCAGGTGTCTGGTAAGGTGCATGCCGACAGGTTCATCATAGTCAATTATGGGCATGATGAGGGATGAGTAAAGGGGCACAATGTCCTCCCCTGGCCTACATGTGGATCCCATGATGATGTGGCCCATATCACATGCTTACCTAACCACTTTGTCCATGTTGTTGTCAAATGGTAGGATGCCATCAACCTGCGTACCCCAAGGTCCGTAATTCCTAGGTCTGCACTTACTGGATTAACACATATGTGGTACATTGTGGTCATTTACTGTTTGACAAAGGGGATGACTATACTATTTCTGTCATTCATGTTGAGGCCATGGCTGTGGCACAAGTCGTGTGTTTGCAAGAGTCCCTTTTGGAGGATGCGTGTGTTAGCTGTTGAGTTGATTATGGTGTTCGGTCTGCAGTCACCTGTGACGTGCTGAGCCACAGTACTTCCATGTTGGCCTGTACCTATGACAAATGTATAATGAACATGACAGCCCCTAGGGCTTTGCCTTGTGGGACACCACTTGTACCAGGTTGGAGGCTGACATGGCTCCAGCAATTCTACCATGTGTGTTCTGCCCTTGAGCCACTGTGCAATACCCATAGTGACATAGGGGTTAATATGTACACTGGTGGGCTTCCTAGAATGCACAAGTGGGGTATTGTATCCAAGGCTTATGCAAGGTCCAGGTAGGCTGTGTGGACCTCCTACCCCTTGACAGTGGCCTTGGTGACTGTTTCAAACAAAGCAAACAGGTTTGATAGGCAGGATTTGCCATTGACAAAGCCAAACTGTGTATGGTGACATGTCTGTAGGTCCACAATATCTAGATATGTGAGGTTCTTGATGATTCTTGCCATAGCTTTGCAGACAAAGCTAGTCAGACATATGGGGCGAGTAGTGTCCAGGATCCGTGACGGCACCACCTGCATGTTGAGGGACCACTGTTGCTGTATGCCACTCTCTGGTCACATATCATGTATTAAGGCTGGGATTGAACAGTGGTGTTATGTCTGGGTGTAGCTCTTCTTGTGGTTCATGTAGGACACAGCCTGGGACACTGTCTGGTCCCATTGATGCAGTGTTTACTGCTTTGGGAAGGGCATCTCTTACCTGAGCATCTGTGATGTCAGGGGGGGAAGCACTGTGATGCGAGACATATGTTCCCTTTTGGTGTGGTGGGGAGAGAAGGCAGCATTGAACCTGTCCACTAGGATGATGGCAATGTCTGTGTGTTTTATATTTTGTGTGACATATTGTATTACCTCTGAGCATATCAGGGTAGTACCACCCAGGTTACTAACATAACTACAGGCAGCCTTGTGATTATCCTCAGTGGCTTGTGGAATCCTCTCTCAAAGATGGCCTTAGACAATCATATGGGTGCCTGTAGTTGTCTTCCAATACTCATCAGTGGTGCCTTCACATTTTGGGAGGTTGTTGTATCATGTAGTGGCGCCATCCTTCTATTGTATAGTGTGTTTATGGCTGGTGTCTGGTGCCCAGGACATCTGTCTTTGGAGAATTGGGTCATGCTTTCATATGTGGCTTCATGATCCATGCATTCCTGAATGTGTCCACAGAATGCCTCTATACAGGTATCTGCAGTCTGGTCCATAGTTTCAACAGGCCTTGGGCCTTTGAAGGCTTCCACATCATTTATGAGGGGTGTGCACTTGCTTGACATGAGCTGTTGACAGACGTGCACTCCAGACAGAGCAAGGGAGGGTCACAGTCAGCTACCTGTTGGGACGCACCTCCCTGGACCACATGGAAAGAGACACAGAGGAGCTCTTACAGCACCCTCTCAAACTCAGGTCTCCCACACAGCCTTCATGCTGACACAGGAGAGTTTAGATTACTCTGCAAACACCATCATACTGGGTGATGCCAGCTACCCAAACATAGACTGTGTACATTACACAGGCCACAATACCCAAGCTCTAAGATTCCCATTGATCAGACATTCTTTGGCTATGGAACAGGTAACCAACCTTCCCACAAGAGGGGCAGATATACTAGAGCTGATCTTTACAAACATGAGTAAAAACTAATCACCACTGGGAGTATATCCCTCATTGTTGCAATCAAACCATAAACTAATCGCACTGGTGTTCTGGATCCCCCACATATGCAAACCTCCAACACATCGATGTGTGTGTGTGGGAAATGTCCCTATTAGCAACCGTGACAGTATCGTACAGGATGCAGATCCCCCTTTTGAAATAGTGATGATGTCAGGACTGTATAACTATATCACCTGTAGTAAAGTCCTCCAGTAATTTGCATAGGGCGCTCTGCTAATGTGTCTTTCTTCAGTGTCATAACGTAGTTAGGTGGGGGTTTGAACCCTGCAAAGGGAATGTATGAGTGTGGTTTATGTGTGTGCACTATGCTGGGAGGGTTAACTGCCTTTTGCCAACTGGGAGAACACAGTACAGGGTGCACATCCCTCCTCCTACACACAGATGATGTCAGCACCCTCTAAGTACAGCATTAGTAAACATTTCTCCAACTACTGCAAATAGCACACTCTGCTAATGTGTCTGTTTCTACTGTCATTGCACAGTCAGGTGTGGGTTTGAGCCTTGCAAATGGAAAGTATGTGTTTTACTGTTGGTGGGGTTAGTGTGTGTGCACAATGATGGGGTGGGATGTGGCTTTTGCCACATGGGGCTATGCACTGCAGGGTGGTCATTACCCTTAACAAGCAGTGATGTTGATAGCACCCTATACAAACAAAACTACAAAACAGAAGGTGTTGGTACTGATAACACATGTAAGGTAACACTTGTTCAAGTAATGTCCACAAAACGGAGTAGGATAATAAAACATTTCTTTTATTCTATACAGACAACATGACTACAGACAACTAAGTGCCAGTACTCAGTATAGTGTTACATGCTACTTGAACATGCACATGTACCGAATATACCTAGATAGTGTTCTGAAGCCTGAATGTGGCGAGTGTGTGGATGTGGGATGTGTCTGTGTGTGCATTTCCGTATGGGAAGCATGTTTGCTGTGGCAATCAGGGTACTACAGTACCTGATGCACATTACATCTTCCAACTGATGAGGTTGCCTGCACCCTGTGAGTACAGGTAGAGAAGGGATGCCAGTAGTAAACAACATAGTGCACTTCTGAAATGTGTACCTGTCATGTATCAACAGCTACTCATGTAGGGTGATAAATAATGGGAATGGCAGGTGAGCGTGTGCATGTGTGTGGGTAGCAGGGTGTGTATAAATGCATGTGTGACAGAACAGATACATGTAGCTGAATCTACATAACAGCACAAGATGCACATTGCCATAGTCAATGTTAGCATGTGATGGTGTGCAGCAGGTACACTTTGTTAAGTAGTATGGGTGCAGATAACAATTGAGGACATTCATACAGTTACTGCAGCAGGACTGATGGGATATACACACATTTATACTGCAACACACAACAGTTACCAACATGTTACTACTTATACACATCTATGTAGTCACCCTGTGCATCAGCAACGTGTTTACCTTTACCTGCACCGATGTTGTAGTATGCAGGAGGTGGCACAGTGTCATCATATGCACAGGGTGTGGGTTAGATATGCCCAAGCCGGCCACTGGTAACACCAATTGACATGTGTGTGTATGTGTGTTTGTGAGGGGCAGCAATACAGGGTGGACCGTTGTTGGTGCAGTGTGTGTGTGTATGTGTTTGCCCTAGGTGTTAGGTTTCTGCATGTGTGTAAGCACGCACACAGTCCCACATAATGGCTGCCATGTACAGGGTTTTGTGGACAGCCACAGACTGCACCTGTCAGGTCATCCAAATCAGTGTCTGTGGGCACGGACACGGTACCTGTGCCTGGCAGGGGTGCTACGGGCGTATCCGGTACTAACCCAGACTGGGTACTGTCATCGGAAGCAGGGGTGTGTTGACTGGACACAGTTCCCTGTTGGGACTGTCCAGAGCCACGTGCACATGGTCTCCTGGGGCGTCTGGATGACAGCACAGACCCAGCATTGCTGGGGCTGGTGCTGGCACTTGAGCCGCTGAGTGGGCCCGTTGTCGTCATGCCACTGCCAGCTGGTACTCTTGCACCATTGTTATATTGTATAACCATTGCATATTGTATAACAATAGTAGGAGGCTACTGCAGCACAGGGCAGATTCACATGACGGGAAGGCATCTGTTGTCTGCAGTGTTAAGATGCTTCACATTCACCAAATGCACAGATATTGCCAACAATTTTGCAGACAGTTTAGGTGCAGGTACCCCATTGTCCTACACACGTGTTATTAGTTATCCCAGATGACTGTAACCTCCTATCCTCTCACATGTCCAGGTGAGAGCCACCCTCATCATTGCAGAACACATATCATCACTGTTACGGAATGGTATCCCTGGATGTGTGCTACATTCACCCCTGGAGGACATAGCACCACAGGACAGACTGATATTAATCCATGGCCATACTACAGGATATGTACCTGAACAGTGCCATACATACACAGTGGTCCCACACCAATGAGGAGGAACCTCTACTGACCCTGGGAACTACTGCATCATATGCACAACTGGCCTTGTGTTCTAAGCTATGGAAGTGTTAGTTATGGCCCACATGTACAACAATTTTACATATGTTTATATTTCATGACTATCTACACACAACCTATCTCATGGACATACCTATTGATAGTGAACTATGATACATTTGGAGTGTCACAGTATACACAGGATTAACCTGCTACTTTGCATTACCTGTGTTTGTGGCAGCTTTTGGTGAGTCAGTCGTGCTGCTTGTATTTTGCTGCTGTTGCTGCTGCTGCTGTTTTGCTGCTTGCTGTCAGTATATTTTGTTTTCTCTCTGTCTGTCTCTCTCTCTCTCTTTCTCATTCGGTTAGTGCAATGACTGTATTGCATGAGTGGAGTGTGGGTACTGAATACTTTTGTAGGTATCTGCATGGATCCATGTGATGGCCTCTGCACCAATTGTAAGGCAGCATTTGCTAATTGCAAGCAGCTGGGTGTGTACTAATTGCATGTCTCACTGTGATTTCAGGACACTGCTATAAAAGGGTATGTGAGATAGGCGTTGCCCTTTCAGATTGTAGGGCGTGGACCATGCTGGTATGCTGTTGACAGTGTTCTGTGAGTGTGAAGGTTTGTACATCTCCCATGCTTCATGCTGTGTTGTAGATTCAGGTTGCTGCATTTATCTTGCCTGTTCCTGTAGTGAGTGTGTATGCATACTGACACCTACAACTATATGTCATATGTATTGCTATATGAATATATATATATATATATCTGTGTACATATACATACTTTCATATATGTACATTAGCTGACATTATTGGGTACAAGCTAACAATTAGCAGGGCTGTTTCCATTAACACTACTCTAGTATGGGAATCCAGTAATTGGGACAATAAAAGTCTGCCTGACATGCTTTGGGTAGTAGACATACTATATTGCCTTTATCTTCATTCCTACTATTACATGTTCCACTTATTTAGCACTATATTCCTGTATGAGAGTCATGGCTTAGTGGTAGGTCATACAGACTAGTGTTACAATGGTCTTGTGGTAGGGCCTACTAGTATGCTCATATTCTGCTTTTGGGTTGAGTATAGGGCCTATCAATCACAGTGCTAGATGCACCTTTAAGCAGTTAAAGGGCTTAGTAGGTCTCACAGGAGCCAGGCTGTGTTGCAGATTCTGGTTGCTGCATATATCTTCACTGTTTCCTGTAGTGAGTGTGTATGGCTACTGAGACCTATGATTATATTTCATATGTATTAATATATATTTATATATATGTATGTGTTGATATACATACCTTCACATCTGTACATTACCTTACATTATTATGTACAAGCTAACAGGTAGCAGGGCTGTTTCTGCTCACACTGAACTAGTATGGGAATCCAGTAATTTGGCCATTAAAACTCTACCAAACATGCTTTGGATAGTACATCTCCTATATTGCCTTTATACTGATTCCTACTATTACATGTTATATTTATTTTAGCAGTGTGCTCTTCCACAGCAGGCATGGCTTAGTGGTAGGTCAAACAGACTAATGTTACCTAGGTCCTGGTTTCAAGACTGACAGTGGGAATTTTTACTTTGCAAACTTTCAAACTGAGTACAGGACCTGTCAATGAAGTGTTGAGGCCACCTGTAAGCAGTTAGAAGGGTAAGTAGGTCACACAGGGGTCAGGCTGTGTTGCAGATTCAGGTTGCAGCAATTATGTTAACTTTTTCCTGTAGTGAGTGTGTATGGCTACTGAGACCTACGATTATATTTCATATGTATTAATATATATTTATATATATGTATGTGTAGATATACATACCTTCACATATGTACATTACCTTACATTATTATGTACAAGCTAACAGGTAGCAGTGCTGTTTCTGCTCACACTGAACTAGTATGGGAATCCAGTTATTTGGCCATTAAAACTCTACCACACATGCTTTGGATAGTACATCTCCTATATTACCTTTATACTGATTCCTACTATTACATGTTATATTTATTTTAGCAGTTTGTTCTTGTAAAGCAGGCATGGCTTAGTGGTAGGTCATACGGACTAATGTTACCAAGGTCCTGGGTTCTCTACTGACAGTGGGAATTTATTTTTCTTAGCAAACTTTGGAACTGAGTACAGGACCTGTCAATCAAAGTGCCATAAAGGCACTTTTAAGCACTTTAAACCAGGTCTGCGCGTTTGCTTGAGGTAACATGCGCACTGGCAGTTAGCCTGTGGGAGCGCGCAAATGGTGTGCTGGGATAAATCTTAATTGGCTAGTGACACACATGTTCAGCTAATTGCACACAGTTTCAGCCTGTTTATCCGCTGCTTGGCAACGGGCACGCAGTTTGCAGCTTTTTAAACACTACTCGGCTACGGGCACTCTGTCTCACGGCAGCTTAGCTATCAGTACATTTCTGACTATATTTATTGTTTTGTTACTTCAAAATACATGCTCTGTCTCATTCCATCTTACAAAAGAGAATACATTTACATTTGTACAATACTGTCTGGGGGCTTTTTAGTGCTTATTTACAGAAATAAAAAAAGGTTGTTGTAGGGGCTCGAACCCTGCCTGCCTACTCATAGGGTGGGTACTCTACCACTAAGCTATTATTTCTTGGCTTACTTTGCATATTTAGTTCTTATATCCTTTTCCACTGACTGCTAACTGTGATTGCGCTAGTAGCACACACAGTAGCAAACATTTACGGGGTTTAACAAAAAAAAAAAGGTTTTCATTTACTTTTATGACATCTCTTCACTTTATACACTGATGGCCAGTCGGGGCATGTGTTGTATAGTGTGTTTATTCACATTTTCATGGCCTTTCTCGTGGCTGTTTACTTTCAGCCATTCTAATTTTCCGGGGGCGTGTCCACTTGCAGAGCTTAGCCTACAGACACGCTTCTACTCTTACACGGACCGTGTAAGAGTTACTGGTGTGATTCAGCATGCCTCATGCACCTCATGCATATGCATGACATGCTGACATCACACAGTTTAACTGCAGCCTCCGTGTAAGAGTTATAACTCTTACACGGAGGCTTCCTGAATCTGGCCCAATATGTTTTTGATTGCTTATACTGGAAATTCAAATGATTTAATGTAATCAACAGCAACAAATACTGGCAATGGTAATGTAGTGCAGCTTACTTCACTAATGACATCCCTAATTATCACAGAGCTATGACAAAGTTGCTGTCATTTGCTTTCCCAAAGAGAGGGACTTCCCATCATCACTTTGAAAATACCTGTTGCTATGTCCAGATAATATCCCACTGAACTGCCACCAAATAATGTGACATCCCCTACTATTGTGGGTCAGTAACTAAGGAGCTTCAATCCTCACTACTGACTCCGGTTTAAGACTGTCACTTAAACAGGAGTAATATTTCACAATTTCCCCTAAGAGCTCAACAGGAACATGCTCTATAGCCTGAGGCTGGTCTGTATACTTTTGTCCAGCCCTAGTGTAAGCCTTATTTCATACTCCAGAGCAATGTGTCCCAGTTAAAGACCTCTGATACACTCACATTAAAATAGATTGAATATCACACATCCAAACTCTTCTGGGAAAACCTGACAAAGATTTACATCTGTTCCTTCCCCAAAATAATAAGGTAATGCACTGCCACCAATCAACGAGTCTTCATGCTCTTTTAAAGGGGTCTCCAATTATGAAAATTAAATATTAAAACAAACAGTAGCAAATTACCTAACCAGCCAGGCTTTTGGAGTGGCCCTGGGAGTTATCAAAGCAAGTATAAGCACTCAATAATCAATAAAGAAAATACTGACTGACCAGCCACAATGTAAATTAATAAAAATATTTAATAATGAGGAAAATAATTAAAAATATAAAACAGTAATTTCCAATAAACAAACATAACTCGATCACCAGGAAAATAAAATAAATACTGTAGAATGGAAATCCAACATTCAGAAAAACTCTAACTGATCTAACTGATTTGTTATAATTTCATGTCTGACTAAAGAACAGTGTCCCTGAACTAAACTAAATTATTACAACAGAGCAAATACAGGCTTACAGTTCTTGGTGAGTCCTTTGGTTGTCCACTGAACAGTACATCTGTGAACAACTCACAACTGAACTGACAATTGACAACTGACAACTATAACTGACAACTGACTGTCTTCAGTAGGCTCTTTTATAGACTAGCCTAACTGTCACAACCGCTCCACTTCTAATTTTCATTTCATGTTTTGAAAATCAATCAACAGCTGTTTACTCAAGTTCCTTCCTTTCAGCTTTTGAAAGTAACACATAGCAACTGTCAACATTCTGATGACATCATCTCCAGATTAGCTGAATCAGAGATAGTTTGCCTTTAGAATCTTTCTTCACAAACATGCACAGTTAGAAATGTAAAAGGACACTGTTCATGTCTTTAAAACATTCTGTACAAACAGATCATAAATCAATGTGTAAGAACAATATCATAGCTAGTCATGCTGGCATATAATACACATGCCAATCTGAAACCATGTACAAAAACTCAGCCAGACATGTCAGCACAAACAACAGTGTCCAATTCCTTCACACCTATACTCTGTTTTATTACACCTAAAATATTTAATTCTGACCAACTAAAACAAATAACAGATACAGTAATGTTATTTATCTGCTTTGTCTTACACAGCTCACACGTGCACTGCACTACTGATATGCCATATCTACAACCTGGAAGTGGTCAAGTATTTCTCATGTTGCTTTCACACACAGTATGTCTGCTCATTTGCCATCCCAAAATAACCACATCATCACTGTGTAAACTTCATGTTCAACAATGATGCCAAAAACAACATTTTGCATTTCTTGCTCATTATGGCAACTTTGTAAACTCTGTCTCTATAATATACAACAGGAATACAATCAACACAATAAAGGTAAGTCATGGATAGGACCTCCCAGTAGAAAGAAGATAAGGGAAAGATGGTTGTGAGTAACTTGATACCTTGATAAATCTGCTGGTGAAGTACTATTCTCTTGTGCCATAGCCAAATTATGGAACTCCCTCCCACCCAGAATTATCTCTGTACCATCATGCACCCACTTCAAAACTTTACTAAATGCACACCTAAAAACATGCTGGCTATGCCCTTGCAACTCCCACTCTAATATCACCCACCCCATCCAACCACTACCTTTCTTTCCATCCCACTAACTACCTTGATTATAGCAAGCTCAGATGCTCATAAGCCTAGTACTTATTATACAGCAGGACCTTCTTATTTTAACATTTGTCAATGTCTGTTATGTACTTCGCAGATAAAGATTCTAGTTGTCTACTGATGTACTATGTTCTTCATCTGTAAATATGCTTTGTAATTAATTGCTATGTTAATCAAATTGTTAATTGCTATGTAATCCAACGTAACTACTGTCTGTTTATTTTAACTGTGGAGCTTTTCTCCCCGGGCCTCCACTGAAAATGGACCTATGTCCAGTCGACACTCCCGGTCAACAAATGTAAATAAATAAGTAAATAAATAAATAAATAAATAAATTGATAGCATTCTGCGGGTCTATATTATAGCATTGAATGTTTAGGTTGTCAGACACCTAAACGTCAACTCCTAAACGTTGAAAGCTACAAACCACAAATGGCCAATTACACAAATTTTTTTACAGGGGAAAAATTCACTCCGCCTGTGCAAAACAAAACCTACTTTCAAACCCTAATCAAGTTGGGGGTTTCACCCCCAACACCCCGATGTGGGGAGATGTGCCCCCACACCCCCTAACTAAATATATCAACTCTGAGATCACTCTACATCAGGGAAAAGGGCACATTCCCGATGACGGCCAAGTGAATTTTTTCCCTGTAAAAAAAATTGCGTAATTGGCCATTTGCGGTTTGTAGACTTTGACGTTCAGGGTTCGACGATTAGGTGTTCGACAACCTAAACGTTTGCTGCCATAATATAGACCTCATTCTGCAGTTAAACAGATCAAAGTGAGTAGCATTCTGGAACAATCATTAACTAAGTAAAAAAGAGGCAGTGAACTGAATGGGCAGAGATTATGAAGAAGGAAAGCAGGTGTCGTGTTAATGGACATTCTGAAAGCATTTCACAGTATAGGTTGAAATTTTCTCTTTAAGGGTTTGGAGTAGGCAGTCAGAAAAGTTTGGTGGATGAGGGGTGTGAAGACCCTCTATTAAAGTCTGTGACTCAGGCTATTGGTAAGCAATAGTAGATCGGTATGGGTAGAGTTCAATAGTAGTAAAAGACTTGGTTGCCTTTTGTTATACATTTTTTTAATGAGGATTGAAATACTTGATGGGGAGGGGGGATGGCCTTAGAAGAAGGAAAGGCACAGCAGAAAAGAAGTGAATTTCACTGCATTGCACATAATTATATGTTCCTATTGGAGGATATACAGCAGAAGCTACCAATATTGTTAAAGAAACTGAATGATTTTGAAGATTTTCAGGGCTGGAGTATAATCCTAAGAAAAACTGGTGGTGAGTGGAATAAGTAAGTAGGGCTGACATATGGTATTGTTACCTAGGCCAACTAAGATGATATGTATCTAGGTTTGAAAGTATATAGAGAGACAGAAGAAGAACTGAGTGGACATAAGGCAAAATATTGGTAAAGTATTGAATATGAGTGTATTATCTTTACAAAGGAGAACTAAATAAAGGAAACAATTCTTCAACATGTAATTTATATAGGTAGGCACATAGTTATAAGGCCTCTAACAGGCTCTAACAGGGATTTGAAGAGTATACCAGTTTTGTGTGATACATTTTTATGGAAGGGAGAAAAGGGGGGTTGCAAAAGGTAATCTAACGCTGGTTAAGGAAAAAAGGGGGGCAGGGATATTGAAGTTCACAAGATATTCATCAGCAATGAATATGACACAAAAATTGAAGGGGTGAGTAGTAATTAATTAAATTTGATGAAGTGGAAAATGGGGAGATTGATTTCTGGAAGACTTCTGTAGGGATAGAAATGAATAACTTTCACATTTTAAATCATTACAGATATATTCAGGCCAATAAAGCCAAACCCACTAGCTATGTATATTTTTTAGTTATTTACAGCTTTTGGGATTTGCTTTTAATGGCCTGAATGTACCCATAAACAATTAGAGTGTAAAATGTCATGGACATTCAAATGCCATGTAATTGAAACATTTTTTTATTTCCTTAAAGAGTCAGTTGCATATATCCCAGAGGCATACATTACAGAAGATTTAAGGCATTACACAATGAAGATTCTAGTTTGGCTAGGTCTTTCTTTGCGTCTTTTCTCCAAAGTGGTATGGTCCCAGTGGATATTTATATTTGTAGGTTAGGGGATAGTGATTCCCCCACAATGGCAGTTAGTTCACCAGTCAAAACTTCATTAGGTACCATTTTGGAAGGGAGCAAGCTCTACAAATTAGCTTTCTGATGAGTTTTTCCTTAATGAATTGGAGCACATCCAAGTAGAACATTGTAAGGCGTGTGGTGGGTATCATAAAGGATGGGTGCATACATGCACCATATGATTCATTAATAATTGTGTAACTGTAAGGCAAAGCCAACACAATGTTTATGTGTTTGCTGTAATAAGCAGCAGCTCTAATTGCATATGTATGCTGCTCATTGTGCTTATATGGAAACAAGCACATTTTTGTAGCCAGCAATTTTATTGTTGGCTACAAAAATGTGCTGAATAGCACAAGTGCACATACTTTAAACAAATAGGCTTGCCTACGGGCAAATCTTTTATGCTTGCTTGCATGGAGAGCAGTGAAAGTAAGGCAAGGTAACTACAATGTAGAGAAAGTGTGCCCTGAACAGTTTGCACACAATTAAAACACAGCTCTCAATAAATAAAGAAGAGGGGAAGATATTCGGTAAGGGCAACTGCACTGAAAGTTATACCAGTCAGGGAAAGTGTGCTGAGGGCAGTGTGTACACAAATCACAGATCAAAATACAGACATAAGGCACATGGCAGGGTAAATATTGAAACTGTTTAAAGATAACTTCTGTAAATGTGCTTATGAGTCAAATGGTTTTGTAACAAAATAATGCAAATGTGTATGTCATAATAACAGTCATAATAACAGTGGTGTGCTAGCATATTTGACACCCAATGTAGAAATTTTTTTAACCCCCCATGGAGTTTTTTTTCTAACATCTCCTCCTCTACAACAGTTGTTTTTAGTAATAATCATGAAATTAAACAAAATAATGGCCAGCAAGGAACAAACTAGGAGCAGTGATCAAATCCCCAAAAGACTCAGTTATCCTAGAGGAAGCCTTGTCCCAAACAAATAACTAGTGCCAGAATCATAATCTAAAGCTAAATGTCAAAAATGCATTATCGTCAGCATTGGCAACACACCCCTAAGGACTAACCCAGTAGTTCAGGATTTAGTAACTTATGTGGACAGTTGATCTCAGATTCTATTAGGACCAGATTAAGATGAAACAAATTTAGGGGCATTATGCAAATTCAGGAACAGTTTCAACTTGTTTTACAAATACAGCACCCAGAGGGAGAGAGACAGAGTAATGATTGCAGCAAATCTCATGCAAATGCACACTAGTCATGTAAAGGCAGAATACAAAATAAACAAACAACATGAGAGTGATTTGGAGACCAAATATATTAGGCAAATACAAGAACATTCTGTAAAACTGGGGACAGTTGCATATGTGCTTTTTTTAGATAATACTAATTTATTTCAGAGAAATGCACAATAACCATCAATGCCTGACTTTAAAGTGAGCACCAGTTATTTAATCAACAACACAGCTAGCCAACCCCCTCCCATGAAAAAAGCATAAATATTCCAATTTATTTTGCATAAGGGGATAAATTCCCATAGCACAGCTAACCACCCTACCAAAATAAAATAATTCATTTCACAAAATTGAACATCAGCCAGCCTTTAAAATAATATAAAAAGAACAAAGTTACTGCTAACCCCCCCACCAAAAAAATCATTCCTATTCAGGTTTATTCACACAAATCCACCTTACAGGCGGAATTTAAACTGACCAAATGAAAATGACAAGTTACATTCATCCACAGCACAGTTGCCAACACACCCCCACAAAAAAAGAATAAAAATATTCCAATTTATTTACACAATATTCACTTGGCACCTTTAATGGCAGAATTTAAGCTGAGCAAGAAGAAGAAGTTACTTTAATCCACAGCCCACCTAGCTACCCCCCACCCCACAAAAACAAAAAGAGGGCAGAAGAGTACAATGAAAAAAACAAAAAAAAAACATAAGTTTCCAATTTCAAAATATTTAAACAACTGCACGCACACAGACATGCCAGACTTTAAAATATTTAAACAAATTCAAACATACATAAACACACACACACACACACACACACACACACACACACACACACACACACACACACACTAGCCTAGCCACCATCTCTATTACCCCTCTCCAAAAAATAAGAAAGAACAAAAGAACATCTGGTTATATTCACTTTAAAAAAATGCTTACCATCAGTCCAGTCATCTACAATGCCTTGGCTAATTCACTTGCTGTGATTAATCCAGTTTGCTGGGTTCAGTTAAACAAACAAAAAAAAGTTTTCCACTGTAAAACTGTCTACTGCATTATATTACTGCACAACTAGAAGGCTGCTGTTAATTTTAAAAATAACCGTGGTTCTCTTTAGTCTTGACTGTAGTTCCTTTTCACTTTCCTCCCATTCTGTACCACATTTCCATGCATGGGCACATTGAACTATCAGATGCACGCAAGAGGAAGACACACACACACACACACACACACACCCACACACACCCACACACACACACACACACACACACACACACACACACACACACACACACACACACACACACACACACACACACACACACACACACACACACACACACACACACACACACACACACACACCACCCTTGCCAGCCATTCCTGTTTCCCATTACTTTTCAATTTCTTCCCAGTTACCATAAATACTGTTGAAACCTCTCAGTGTGCATACAGTTTTCTTCTTTACTTCTACAATGATTACAGATATTTGAATTTAATTTAAATGTGTATTTCAAAATTTATAGCACAAACACTGATAGACATTTGCAAAACAAAACAATACAGTCTCATAATAAAAACAGACTTGGCATTAACAGTAAACTTTTCCACCCTTTAAACTTACATTAATTGAAATGTCATTAATACCCACAGTCAAAGAAAATGCATCTTGCCAGTACCAGATAAAGTTTACCTTTGGGCTGTTTCGAAACCACTGGACCCTTCCACGCATTTTTAGGAGTTCCAACAATGAGAAAACTGCCCATTTCAGAACATTTCAAACATAAAAGACCACTCAAACTTGTGTCATTACAGTCCGCCCATATCAATCAATATGCACAATATCTGCAGAAGTAAAAGGCATATGAATAACTCTACATTAAAGGGATCTGTAAATAATGAAAAGGTTTCTGCACAAGTTTATATCTCAGTGTTTCATCTACAAATTCAGTGCCTGCTGCCTTGAAGAATAAATTGCTTGTTACATTTAACAAAGAATGGTAAGCTGGTAATATTGCATTAGGGAATGGATGACAAACTAACAGCAGGTTCAAATTTACTAGACATCTCATCCAAAAGAGGACACACTCAGGACTGCAGCACCACCCCTCCCCCTTTAAACATAACACAGTACTCATCTACATGCTGTGTGAGTAGAACACACATCCTTCTGCATCAAAAGCAAGTATGCTATCTGTTATACTATGATCATTTGTTAAGCAAAACAGTTAAATATTGAAAACAAGACAGCATGAGCAACATTAAACTCTTCCCTTGAAGCTCACATTCCTTGAAAATGCACTGACACTAAAATCCTTCAAAAAATACCAGAACTCATGTTTTTTTTTACTAGTTATTAAGGCTCTTGTTTCCTGTAACCAAGATACATGGTTTGATCCTGAGGAATTTAACTAACCTGCCGTCTCTCACCATACCTTTCAATTGTCCAGATTTTTGCAAAAGCTCCAAATTTTTGCCTCAACATTTCTGTTTCTCATAAAATTTTTGGTTTTCTGGAAAATCACTGGGATGATCTGATGAATGATATTTAAGCAATAACTGATGATGTGGTGTAGTATATTGAAGATTTACCCCAGGTTGGTGTGGTTTAATCACAAGAGCGAAGCACGAGTGATTAAATAAAGCCAACCATGGGTAATTTCAAAATACCACAACCACAGGGTTGGTTATCGCTATTATACAATGACATTATTTAAGAAAAAAATACTTACTTTTCTTAAATAATGTCTTTGTATAACGGTGCATTACTGTTCTTCCGCTGGTTGTGGTACATTGCTTCCTTGTTTTGATGTACTGAGCATGCATATGGGACTTGCATCCCACGTATACCCAGTATATCAATGCTTTGAAATGGAAGCAATGGAGAAAAGAAAGTCTCTGTTGCTCCGTTTTTTTTTTTTTTTTTTTGTTAAAAAAATGTTTTTAGCAGTTTATACCAATGGAAAAAAATCTGAATGACCGGATCTTTTTCCTTTGGTTTATTGTGGGATTTATAATAGGCACACCAGCGAATCAGCATGCATGTTTTGAAATATTAATGGGGGGGGGTCATTGTGTAATAGCAAATAATGTATACATTTGAGTTTCAAACTTCATATCCTTTAGAAAATGCATTTTAATGCATACTCTGTTATTGAGCCAACTTTCAAAGTTTTAAGAACAATATTTAAAATATGCCCCTATTTTTGGGCCTTTGTATCCCCATTATGTCAGGCTTTGTCAAGATTTTTTGGGCTAAGAGGTTGAGAGGTATGATTCTAACAGACACACACACACACACACGCACACACACGCACACACACGCACACACACACACACACACACACACACACACACACACACACACACACACACACACACACAGGTAGCAGCTTCCTCATATTTAAATTCCACATGGAAAATGGAAAAGAAGTAAGCAACAGGATGAGGGATCTAAATTTTGCATGGAATGTGGAAAAAGAGTAAGCAACAGATACATGCATATGTCAATGCACAGATGGAGGACATTCTTAAAGCATACCCTTAAAGGATCTGGCTCTGGTTATACTTTAAGGTTTTCACATTTAAAAACACAAAAAGTTTTTAAAAGGCAAGGCTGCTCTCCCTTACTTTTTGCACCTGGTTCTGACCACACCCTCTGCCCCCGCATTTGTATGTCTGCACATAATAATTAATGGTGTTCCCAGTTTCTTAGCAATCGCAGTGAGGTAAAAACAAACATGCATGTATAGCATGTAAGAGTTACACAAGTAATATTCAGCTAGAGGGTAGCAGTCATTAGCATGCAGAGTTAAAAGCACAGATAGCAAGCATGGTACATACATTAGGGCATATTTGCATCACCTGCATTTCTTCAATATGGCACGTTGGAAAAGAAGAATGGCTTATAATCCAAAATATCCTTTTGGAAGAATGAGCAGTGTATGAACTCTGCATGCTACAGAAATAAGCATAACACATGTATCAAGAGGAACACCTTTGAAGGGAATTCTGCACTTCCATATTCTAATGGTTATTGATCTCCTAGGTCAGTATGCCTGGCCTTACAAATGTGTGAGCAGACTGTGCCATATATAATATACTTGCCTAAGGCACTCCTGCCTGAAACAGTTATTGTGCAGACAGACAATAACAAATGCAAACACCACAATATGGTGCAATTTAATCCACAGAGCTGTGTAGTGACTGCATGTACCACAGGAGATAGCAATGGATATTGTCAAAAAGAACTGAAATTAATGTTTGAATTAAGAAAAGATCCCTGATAATGAATGTCACATCAGCATGTCAGACTGATGGCAATTGTTTCCTTGGTGGGATTACTTCTCTCCTGTTCCAGGAAGTGTGCTCATGTGCTCATGTGCACACAAATGAGATCAGTCCAGTATCAAGTGTCCTTGGTCAAGCAATCTTTCTCTATATTTTACCAAAGAAGAAATAAAGCACACTTTATGAGAACAATGCAGTACTCAATGCATAAGCTACAGGAGCACTGTCACCATGACATTGGCATGACAAATGATATACTGCAATGAAATGAAAACATGCATCCATATGTGTTTCTGCAACATATCAACGGATAATACACATGTGATGTAATGGTTGTTGTGTGATGTCAGGACATTCACAATAAATGTTTCCCTATGGTAGAATTAAACATCAAGCTGCACAACTTCTCCAGCAAACAATATGGCTATGAATCACATGTGCCACAGTGAATCTGTCAACAGAGGTGTCAAACTCTACTTACATGACATCATTACATGAGATGTAAATTTGTCCATAATTTCATCAGATCTAATTTATGGAGAAGACCTCTGCCACTTTATATGGTCACATTAGAAATGAGGGTGACACAATTCCTGCAGCACAGATAAGGACACAATGCTGGTTTTGAACACTTGAATAAGTCTTGAGAAAATAAATACAATACTGGGTAAAATGAACATGCCACAGTACAAGTGCAACTACAATTGTGATAGCACTAATTATGCAATTTGGCTGTACATACTAACTCTGTTAACATCTCACTTCTAACAACATTACTTCTCTATAGTTACATTCCAAGATGCAACTCTCACCACAGAAGTATTACAAATCATGCACTACTTTGCCTAAGAGATTCTCCTTACTTAATTTCCTAACTTTGTTCCTCCACATATATAAGTTCAACCATATATTTGTCTATATTCAAGTGTTTAAAGTCTTTTTCTATTTGATAGTATGTATATATTTTTGTTTTTAAAATTTTATCCTGTAAACGTGTTAACACTCATTTTTTGACTATAATTTATATTACTTGATGTGATGACTTTGTATGTAAGCTTAAGCTGGAACTTTTCTCCCCAGGCCTCCACTGAAAATGGGCACTGTCCCAGTCGGACCATCTCGGTAAACAAATGTAAAATAAATAAAACAATCTTGCTGCATGTCAAACATACCTGCAGCATATTGCTGCTGTCACTGTGACAATAGAATGACAATTATGTACAATATGGATATAATCCTGTATCAGAACACATATGTTCACTAGACAACAACATACATTACATCATCTCATGTCCCCAGTCATGAGGAAGTGTCATAACTATAACTGTTATGGAAGGGAAATATAATCAAATAACAGCATCAGTTTCTCAATACAGTGCTTCAAAATGAAATTTGGAATAAAGTCTTGCAAGAGGAAACAATATATACACATTAACATAATACATGTGGGTGCCAACACTGTTAACATGTACAAGTTTAAGCAGCGATGTCAGGATTTGATGTATATAGCTAATAGCACAAACTACAGAAGGTTTGTTCATAGGTTCATAGGTTCATAGATTAGTAATAAGCTAACTGCCCTTGTGAGCCATTTTAAGCCTAGCCAATTATCCCTTGTGAGACTCAAACCCTGCACTTTGTGTTTGTAAGGCAAACACCTTAACCATTAGGCCACCCTCCCAACCCCAAACAACACCAATGTAATTGACAGGATTCAAGCCTGTGCGGGGAAACCCCAATGGATTTTAAGTCCATCACCTTAACCACTCGGCCACGATTGCAACACCCAAGTGCCACTCGAGATTTGTTCTACAACTGTGATGCTGCACATTTCAGCGGATGACATCACCATTGTGTATTACATCGATGTTTACATTAAAATGTGCTTACACAACACAATGTGTAGCTATATATCATATATGTTACTGAAGCTTGTTCTACACTGTAAAAGTCAGAAACACACACTCACAGAAGACAGCCAGTCAAGTATTCAAATTCCCTTCCTATGTAGTCACAGAATCTGCACACAAGTGTATCACATGCACCACATGAGAAGTCTGAGTTCATGTAAACTAGATTACATCTTTGAAGGGATGTCATAAGATGGGTCTGGCAAAGGGGATGTGTGTGCTAAAATGACTTTCAGCTAGGTTTTTCAATGTTAGCACTAGAAGACAGTCTTGCATCTATTTACATTCACACACACACACATTGATAATCATTAAGTTCTCACCATTGTATCTAAACGCTGTACATATCAACTCAGACAATCTATGTATATGTTTACACATTTGCCAGAGGAGAGGTCTGACTTTGAGTGTGAGAGCGCATCTTTGAAAGGATTTCCTCATCAGTGTGTCGCAGACAGTATGTTTTTATGGACAGAGATAAAAGGGGATGCAGGATTCATCTAGCTAGGTAAATGTTTCTTTTGAGTAGAAGTCAAATAAGCACAGCTGTTGAATTAAGCCTTCATTAAAGCTATAGCCCCACCATCACACACAATTTGACTATTGTGAGTTTAGAACACCCTACCTATCTAGCTGCACAAGCTTGAAAACACAGCACTTAATTAAAGTGTCACAGTAGAAATATGGCTTTTACTGTTCTGATTTGCACTTTATAGAGGATGACATTATCATTGTGTTGCAGAGAAGATGAGGTTGTGAAAAAGATCTTACATTGTTGTGGACTCACCTTCCAGTGTGCAATTGTCTCCTGACTGCTAGTTGAGGAAGCCCATCAGTACAAACGTTCATGCTTATCTCACTCTTTACCCAACACCTTATACATAATAACATGTTGACTGCTGTGAGATTTGAGCTCACTATCTATCTAGTTACATTACTTAATGCAAGCACCAATGCAGAAGTCTGACTTTGACTGTATTAGCATGCACACTAGAGAAAATGACATCATCAGTGGACACGCGCGCGCACGTGCACACACACACACACACACACACACACACACACACACACACACACACGCACACACACACGCACACACACACACACACACACACACACACACACACACACACACACACACACACACACACACACACACACACACACACACACACACACACACATACAAAACCATTGACTTTGGTGAGGTTAGAACACATTTATTTTGTTACACAAGATAAAATATACAGTACTTAATGCAATTGCCACCCCTGAAGTCTGACTTCTATAGTGTGAGAGTGCAGTGTACATAGGATTAGGGTCTATTTCTGTGTCAGATGAGATATTATACTATTAAAGTTTGGGGGAAAATATGTGCTTTTTAGTATGAAGAAGTAAGTGCAATCTGATGATCAATGCTAAATGCTTCTGGAGCATTTCTCCCCGGGCCTCCGCTGAAAACAGGATCTGTGGAACCTAGTTGGACTTTCCCGGTCAACAAATGATAAATAAAAATAAAAATAAAAAAAAAATAAAAATAAATAAAAATATGTACTGCTGATCTATTTCAGCTATGCTATTATTAATATATATTGCACAACTTAGACAAACATGTACCTCTTTTACATGATATTGTCTAAATGGTGTTGAAACATGTGAAACACACAGTGGACATCGATGCATTCATGGTTCTCATCAGGTTATAATGATGGTATGTAAACATTAATGAATGCTACCATTATTAGCAGTGGTATCTGCTCATTTATGGACAATGTGCAGTGCCAAGGCAAAACAATTTAACATTTCCCAGTGCAGCAATGCTAAGTAATGATGCATTATGTGTGCCTTTGCTCCATGTGTTTGTATGTCATTTGCAAGTGTAAGTGCGGCAGTGCATACATAAATCTACAGAATGACATGTTCATTCAAAGTTCAGTGCAGGTCTCATGTGTAGAGTCATTTAATTCTACGTAATGAACTGTTACCATCCAATAAGAAGAGTTATATGAGCTCAACATCTCTTTCCAAAAGGCAATGATGAGAACCTCATTGGCGCGGATGTTGGCAAAGTATTAGTGCAGGCATAATTATATTTTCAGGCGCTGAACTTAGACAGAGAATTAGTAGTGGTCAGTTGTACTTCCTGCCAACTCATGCACAAATGAGCAAAGAGAAACTGGTCTAATTGTGATTAAATGTAAAACAGATCTTTTTTATGTTAATGCTTAATGTGCCATGATTGCAACATTTGTCATAACAGCCCTAGCTCAGTTCTATGGAGATATAACAATTTGCATGCTGTACTCTACCTTTGTAATGTTATGGCTAAAGCTTTATTGAAGAATGAAGTGTTGTGATTGACTTCCCTGTTTGTGCAACAGTTGGTGACAAAGAAACAGGGTATACTTCTAAAGAAAAAAGTGAACATTTTAATTTGGCCTGCCTTCTGTAGCACAAACAGACTTACAGGTGATGAGCTGCCATCAAAACCCAGGACAGTACTGAGTGGAGAAATGCTGCCTGCTACTTAAATGTCTCTGTGGCACAAGGTGTAAGTACAGTGAGCTTTACGAAAAAGCACAGGTGAAGCATGGTTCAAGTGCACAGTGGAGTTAATTTTAGAAATGTTGTAAAAATGTGATTATAGTTATTTTTGATCTGAACTATAAAAGTACATAGGAATAGCTATCCTAATTAAGTTTATTGCCCAAATTGTGTCAGTAATATCTACATAAATAAACTTGCACACATACTGTTTATCAGCCATGCTTCAAGGAAAACCACAAGTTCATTGTGTGTAACAATTCTTAAACATGACAAGAATAGTATGTATTTTGAAATAATTATTATAACTCAGCACAGATCCTAATTGTGTGTGTAGAGCAAGATGTGTGATGAAATAGGGCCATTATGCTTCCTCACAGTAAGGACAGTAGCCAGGTCATATAAGATACATATTTCATCCATCGTAATAAGAAATATGCTGCAGTAGAATATGGTGAGACAGAAGACATGATAAGAGACAGAGAGATGGAGAGGCACAGAAGAGTTTGTGATGTTGCACATTTCTGAAAATCTTTATGGTGTGCTTGTATTAGATATGGCCTCAATCAGAATGTGTCCTGCTCTGTGACATGAAGTCACTCATGTAAAGATAGAGAAGGTGGAGGAGTGACATTAACCAATATATATCCACATACATGTGATTGAAGAAGGTGTAGGAAACTAGAACATGATGGTGATATGAGGATGGTGTTTGCTAACAGATGTTGCACACACACAAATAATATTAATCGTTAGAAAATTTACATTACTCTATAACATGTCAGTATTCAAACCTATGTCAGTAGAAACAAAAACATTACAGACATGTAGATTATTGCAACTCTTCACAAAGGAGATCATGCATTGATAACTTTCAATTACACATTGTAAGCAGCACTGACAGTAAGTTCAATACAGGCATTGCGTAGATAGCAGCATTCATTACACTTTTATCAGTTGTAGCCTCCCTTAGACTTTATATGACATCCAGCAGCATGATAGAGATGGAAGATTAACTGCATCACAGTTTATTACATTAAGTCAGTTTTACTAGACCACAGTAGATGTATAGTTATTTGCATTACGCCAACTGCTCAAATACTGGCTAAGGCATAAAATGACAACATTTTGCTGTAACACTTGAACTGTCATTTATTGCCACATTGTAGACTTGCTTGTTGCCAAATGTGGAGTAGTGCAACTAATAAAACAAAAGAGGAGTAGACAGATGCATAGACAATACATACACAAGTCTTTTAGACACAGGCAGAGAGCAACTACTGCAGGATTAGAACCCTTGACAAGATGAAAAATCAGGTGTTAAGATAATTATTGGAACACACCATGAAGGAAATTGTCTCTCACACATCTAAAAAAACACACAATTGCAGGAACAGTGATAACCTACTGAAGCAAGAGAAGATGTAGGTATTAGCTAGGTGAAATTGCCATAATGACTAGTTAACAGTACAAAAGGGGTATAGGTATAGAGAGATGGACGAGACATATGAAGGCTTGGTGTTATGGGACATTAATGCACATCATTATAGTGTGTCTTCATTATTAATTTTCATGTTTTGTGTCATTAACTGATGGCAATGTGGTTCAAGAAGGTGTAGGAGAGGAAAGGCATGATTAAGACATGAGTAAAATAAGGGTGATTTCATAATTCTGTCTTAAGGGGATGGAGATCTTTACCAATGCTTTTTCATGTGGTATTCAAAATATGTTCATTAAAGGTCATAATGGGCTATAACTTAAGATGTATGTAATTACACAAATCATAGAACATCTGAAATTGAACCCTTGAACCTGTGCCCCAAAAAATATATATATCTTCAGACAACTGACTTATGTCAACACTCCAAAGAGGAAATTGCACTGTATTACACTGAGCAGTTTAGCAACTGTTAGACTAACTGTTGCAAAGTCGGGCCTTTATTCTGACTTACTCTGTATTCCTATAGCACATAATATTTAAACATCTTTGTGCAAAGATAACTGGATTACTTTGAGTGATGGCAAAAACTCAACAGTTTTTGTTGTAGGATGTGAGCAACCATTTACAGTTACTCAGCACTGTTGTGGATTTCTAAACTCTGCACAAAAGCTGAGGACAAAAAGTGAAAGCTTTCTGATGGCCTATGTCTGGTCATGTGTGTTGTGTGTTTGATTCAATGTTTAACCAGCTTAAACATGTGAAAATAAAGTTGATAGGAAATAGTGCAAATGGAGGGGACAAACAGAGAGAAGGACATGGGGGAAAGAATATAGGAATTTGTAGGAGTGTAATGGGACAGAACCATAAATATCCACTTCTTCACATCATAAATGTAGAACTGTAGAAGAATGTGCTGAATTTGGAATGACACCACACCAAGGATAGGTGACAACAACAGAGTAATGCTGTGGATCCAATTGGACTAAATCAAACATGTCAAGATGACATATAGGTGAATTGGAGAGCTATGTATGAGGCACATTTTTTGGGTGGGACAGGAGAGGAATATTGTAGAAGGTTCTTAATAATGTGAGGCTCGGGTAGGTAAGGTAGGTGATGATGCAGGTGCAGACATACAGGGCATATAAGACAGGGATGATGATAGACACAAAAGGTTGGGGGACACCATGATTAGGGATAGGTAGGGGACATGTGAGGCACACCCATTTCGAGCATGGGAACAGTGAGAATTTAGCCCTTATCCTCAGAACTGTCATCACTGTCTCCTGCCTCAGTTCCCTGTGTCAGTGCTCAACATGGCATCATCTTTGCAGTATGCCAAAGCACCTTCTCCACATGGCTGATTTGGGCACCAAGATCACTTTATATAATATTCTGCACCAGGCCTGTCAGCTCTTGCCAGGTGACAAATCACTACCTCCACTACTACCACTCCTGGAGGGTACTACTGCACTAGCAGTTGGGGCAGAGCTACCTGAGAAAGATAGAGCAGGTAGGGAAAGGGTTGTGAACGCAGCAGTGTTATGTTGTGACACTAAGCAGCTGGGTGTCAGTGCTGCAACCTGCGCAGGGTTGGCAGGCTGATCTGCAGTGGTTGGTTTACCTCCCTGTGTAGAGCTGCATTTTTTAAGCAGAAATGCATGAGAACAAATCAATAGTAAGCCACTGAACCACCCACTGAAAACAAGGTAAAAGAGAGAGAGAGAGAGGGGTGGGATGAGACAGAAAAAGAGACAATCAGATCCATGACATGCCACATAACTTTATTATAATAAATATACCTTTATGATTATCCAGTCTGTACACTTTTACCAAATCCACATATGATAGGAAGGTATTACTGTGTTGTAACATTAGTCAATTAAACTGGTATTATATGAAAAATACAAGTAATTATTTGACTATGGCCATATTGCATAAATGCTTTCCAAGATAATAATGTAAGTTACCCACATGGAATTAATGCCAGTTTTTATTGCATTAGCATTGTAAAAATAATAATTGTCGATGTACAATCTACATTCTACTTGTGGGTGTTGAATCCACATACTATAATTCCAGTACAATCCTTGCCTAATGTCAGCGCAGAGAGCTACATGAGAAAACATGCATGCTTGTTGTTACAGTTAGAGTATGCATGCTGAAGTTGCTACTGGTCTGTGGAATTACAATTGTCATTAGCCTTACAGCCAGTCCTGGTACATACATACTCTATGCCTCTCTGAGGCAATTTAACCTCTCTTGGTGTTCAATGTCTTCCACAGCTGTACAAGAGAGAAGAGGAGACATGAAAGCATAATGCATATCAGGCTTGCTTGTCTACTCCATTCCAGATCATTAACTGTTGATGGATCATCCACATACACAGCTCAGGGATATCAGCAGTTCTACACTCATCCTCCCATTGGCTAAGGAGGTCTTGCTTGTGCTGTTTCAGGTCACTGTATTGGTGATGGCATTGCTCCCTAGTGCTTGGGATGCCAGTCGTAGTGGAAATAGCATTGTCTGTACTGCTGCAAGCCTCAGCCTTAAACTGAGACTCAGTACAGTCCCCCTGCAGCAGTCTGCAACTTTAGAATTTCACAAGGAATGCCATAAATATCCTGGACTCCTTGTTACCACACAAGTGTGCTGTAATTTAGCACTATCAACTACATAACCAGCCATATCTGTAGAAGTCAAGCAACAACTCTATGACTGAATTGGTGCTAAATTTGGGTTCCGGCGTGTAGCTCGTAAGACATTTCCCTGCGAGCTACATCACCAAAACCAAATGGCTGCAGCAGCACTTTGCCGTAGTGCAATATGGCTGAAAAGCATTGCCGATGCAGCCGTAATCTATGCATGGAAATTTTATACCTGGTGGCGATCCTTACAGACAGCTGTCCAGCTATAGTCACGCAGAGACAGCCGTACTGGATGTGTAACACATTCCTTATTCTCATTCAAGGAGTGCATTTATTTAATTATCTATTTATTTTGTTGTTAGACGTCTGTCAGGGAAGGTAAATAAATCTAATATTATGTAATGAATATGTATGCTTTCAACTAGAGGGGCAACAGGAGGAGTGCCTACACGAAGTACTAGCTGTGTCTGCTGATGTTGATATGGCTCCCCCTGGTTTGTCCATTTCTTTAAATTATGATGGTGACTTCAAAGTTTTCAATTATTCTAGTGTACCTATTGACAGTAAAGACTGATATTTTTGTTACAGGATTGACTTTTGTTCCTGATAAAAGTACCAATATTGAAACACCATTATTAGATTTGAAGTTGTATACTAGAAAATTGAATCTAAATGTTTTATTTAAGAATTGTAGGTCAATCATGGATCCCATTAGGTTATCCAGTACCTTTAACCCCCCCCCCCCACATTCATCCCTCACTGCGGCTTTTTGAAAAAATGTGTGAATTAGGTATGAGAAATGTTAAAATGACAAAAAAGCAAAAATGGAATTTGAAACAGGATGAAATGAATACATTAAGACAACTGTCTGATAATAAAGACCTCCAGATAATGAAACCGGACAAGGGGGTGGGATTGTCATGATGAACATGGTGGACTACAACAATAAAATGGGGTGTTTGATAGCAGGTAAAGCTTACATGCAATCTTCATTTAATGAACTACATGGTGCATATAAGAAAGTGAGAAGTGTTTTACAGGATTTATTCATTGAAGGTAGTCTCTCTCTGGATGAATTTAGTTTTTTAAGCATAGCACAGCCTAGGATCCCTGTCATTTTTGGGGTACCCAAGATACATAAAGACTTAGACCAACCACCTATGCGGCCTGTAGTTGACGCAAGGGCTCCATTACCCACCCTATAGCCAGATTCTTGGACATCAGATTGAAGGACTTTGTGCAACATGAACCTTTACTATGTAAGGACCCATGGGACTTTTTGAAAAGGATTAATGTGTTAAAATTTGAAGAAACAGTCAGTTTCATCACAATCATTGTCAGAGATTTATATACGGTAATACTGCATACCATAGGCATTGAATGGTTTTGTGAATTTTTGGTGGGTAAGAATCTCCCCCAGCCACTGGTTAACACCTATGAGACTTTATTAGAACTAGTACTCACAAATAATTTCATTCTATTCAATAACAAACTGATTTTACAAATTGAAGGTGTGGCAATGGGGTCAGTGTGCGGTGGTTTGTATCTCAACATAATTATGTTGGAATGGGAAAGGAGATTTTTAATGAATACCCCATGGTTTAAGTTGTGTACATTGTACAATGTATACACGGTTCTTGGATGATGTCTTTATTTGTTGGAATGGTCTGAGAGAAGAGATCCCCCTATTTTTAGAATACATCAAAGACACAACCATTTTTTAAAGTTCGCACATGAGGTTAACAGTGAACAAACAGTGTATTTGGACATCTTACTGAAGAAAGAGTGAGAGTTGAAAGCCTTTGTAGCACAAATTCATAGGAAAGCAATCTATTCAAACAGCTTTCTGCATTTTGATAGTGTATACTCATTTACACAAAAAACAGGGGTAGAAAAGTCAAATTTATAAGGCCAGCCCAGATGGTTAGTTTGTTTGATAACTTCTTAGATGAGTGTAACCATCTGAAATCTATGTTTTGCAAGAGGGGTTACCCATTATGACTCCATAATGAAGTCATGATTGAGGTGGTCAACAAAAAAGAAAGTTTTTTTGAACCCTTATTAGGTCACCATGAGGTGATACTTGCCCAGGGCATGCCCCATTGATGGCGGTTTGGTTAATGGAGTAGGAACTAACTTGACCCAATCCAATTTTGAATAGAATTCAAATTTTAAATGTGCTTTCATTACTACTTTTCACAGTAACAGTAATGATGTGTTGGATATTTTATTCAAAAATTGGGCTATATTGCTTAATGATAGGGATATCAGAGAATGAGTTGGAACTAAACCAAATATTGCTTTTAAGAGAGGGATGAACCTGAAATGTATTTTAGAGTCTAACAGAAATATTGTACATGCAGGGTCTATGAAAAATGTGGTTCCTGTTCTCAGTGTAGTTTTGTGATGGAAGGCGACGAATTCTTGGTGAATGTTTTTAAAATACAGGTGAATATGAAGGTGTACTGTTATACGGAGAGTTGTCTACTGTGCAGTGTGTAACTCATGTGACTGTTTCTATGTCAGAAAGACTGAGAGGAAATTTGAAAACAGAATTTGTTTGCATTTAAGGGATATCAGACTTGGGGAAATCCACAAATGCCTTGAGTAAACACTGCACAGAAAAACCATACCACTCTTTCAAATTTTTCATTGTGGACACTTTTGACTTGGATAAAAGAAGTGGCCCATGGGGGCTGCTTTTGGAAAAGAAAGAACTAATTTGGCAGGTCCGTCTATATGTGAGGCAATGGCCAGGACTTAATGATTCACTCTTCATTGCTTGCCTGTTAAAACTAAAAGCATTGGAAAGGTAAGATATATATATATATATATATATATATATATATATATATATATATATATATATATATATGTTATAAAAGAAAAAAATATATATATATATACATTTTTATATATACTTTCATTTTTATATAAACATCATTTTATAGATTTTATACATTATGTATTTATTTGTATTTTCATTTATTTTCAGCATTTTTGCACTTGTTAATGACATTTAAATGCTGGTTTTAAAGAGTGTCTTTTTAAGAATACTTTTATGATTGTATTTCATGAATATTTATGAGTTCAAAGAGGTACTTTTTAGTCAGTGTGATGGAATTGGTTTATTACTTAATTAATGCTCTTGTAGAATGTACTTAAGAGTGTTTTTCTGGATTTGCACTTATCTGATGAAGCTGAGAAGGTTCTTGATGAAAACCCTTATCTCTTTGTTATTTTGGTTTAATAAAAAGTGTTTTACCACTCTCAAAATGTTTTGCAGCCATTTACAACAAGGATTTACTTGAGTTGCTGAAGTGTGTGGTTCCAAGAGTGCTGACTTTGTTTTCCTACATTATGCAATGAATGTTGAATCAATCCCAAACAGGTGGTAGACCAATATAATAAAACATAAGCAATGCTAAGCATTGCACAGCTATGTTGACTGGGTGTAAGTATTGTGTACATATGAATACTAAGCAATGGATAGCCCAGCTAAGTGAATTTACCCATTGGTAAGTAATGCTGAACCTGCCCCTTTAAGCACTGCCAACTTTAGATAAGCAGGTTTTCCCGTAGCTTAGATTAGCTCAGCCTTTTTAAAACTGTCAAATCATGGCAAAGGGTGGGAAATTGGCTATATTTAAACCCAGCAGATGGGAATACACCTGATAACTGTTTATAGCTTTCCACTGTAGGCAGTATGGCAGGAGTTGAAGAGGGCATGCACTTCTGGGTGCAGCACTGGGGCATACAGGAGTCCAAGATCATGGCTGGACTCCTGGTAAAAAAACATGACATGAGACTGCTGCAGGACCAGTACCAGGGCTTCCAATATAAAGAGGAAGCCTGGGAAAGTCTCGCCTGTGATCTCACCAGTGCCAGTGGTATCCCTCGGACTGGTTAGCAGGTCTAGATCCAATACACCGACTTGAAATGGAGGAAGAGGGAGCTCTTGGAACAGTGGGTTCAAGAAACAAGAGACAGGGGAGATGTCTCAGAAGTGTGTAAGTATTCATGGCAATAATTGCTTACCAAAGTCCAGCCTGTGTATGTGATGGATAAGTATGCATAAATGTTTCTCTATTTTCATTACAGCTGCAGCTGAATGGGCTGTGAACCAGGCAGCCCATGCCAGCAGATTGCAAAGGCTGCATCACGAGGCTGATGATTAACAATCCTGCTTGTAGTAGTCATACCAAATAAATCTAAAGGAGTAAAATATCATCTGGCACTATAAAAAATGTGTATGGTTTCCACTGAATAAACCAGACAATATGACAGCAAAAGACCCATATAGCTCATATTTAAATAAAAGTGCAACTGCCTGGCAATAAAGTTCTAAATCCTGGACTGGTTGTGTTTACTCTGATATTGTATGGCCTCACATGTTGCATTCACCAATACCTGGTATATGAATAGTACTGTTGTGTCAACTGTTTCTTACACTGTGCTACATAAAAAATATGTCTAAGAATGTCTATATAAGAATGTTGTAATTACAAGGTCAGATTGTACAAACACGAGAGACTTACAAAACAAGGAAGAATGCGACAATACTTTCTAAGTAGCTCATTCTGATGAAACACAGATTGTTGTATTTGTAGCACACACAGCCACGGTTCAAATCCTGGGAGTTGTAGTAAGTTGTATGCATAAATCATACCTCTCAACTGTACAGATTTCTGCAGAATGTCCAGATATTTGCCTCATAGTTTTGGCCTGTTTCTCTATTTTCCTGGCAAATCACTGGGATGATCTCAGGATTGTGGTTACTAAATAATGACATATATTTGAGTTTCAGACTTCAGATCTTTCAGAAAATGTTTATTAAAACATATCATGTTACTCTAGCAACTTTCTAAATGTTTATAAGAGCAATATTTAAAATATGTCCCTATTTGTACCTCCAGTTTGTCAAGCTTTGTGCAGATTGTTTGCATTAAGAGGTTGAGAGGTATGTGTAGAATTATGACTAGGAATCTGTGAATATGTGTAGAAACAGTCAGATAGTGTTAACAAACATTCCCTCCACAGGTCTACCAGGTAAGAGAAGTAGAATTTAGTTATAAGACAGTTGAAGTATACACTGTGTACAAACATACCACTGCCTAAACCAAGGGCATACGGTATTGTAATAATACCTGTAGAGTAATGATTAGAGCAATGATCATTAAAGTTGTGAGTACTGCAAAGATATACAAGTTGTTAATTGACATTTCTCCCCCAACACACACACACACCATACCTGCAACAATAATCTAAACACACAAATTAATGGGTATGTTTTACACCAAACCTACTGTTGGGACGTATGCCCTATAGTTCAGCAAATATTGAAATGTGTTTCTATTAATGTTCCATGTTGAAATACTATCATTGGTGGTCTGTTGATATCAAAGTAACCTGCATGCCATTGTAATGGCCACTGTGGCTCCATATATGAATGTGTTCTGCTTGCTATGCAACTGTTCAAAATCTGTTGTTTTGGGTTAATGGGAATATCTAAGCATGCTGTTATAACTAATCCTGGATTGTGTTGACTATTACTAACATATGTTCTAAAATGGTAACACCATAGCACATTTGGGAAGGCCGGCCCCAGTGGACCCACCTGTCCCACCTCATCTGGCCATGGCACCAGGCCCCAGCACATCTGTAACCCATCCTGTGACCTCCTGTACACTGGTCTTGCACAACCTTCGGGTGGAGCCACCTCAGTGGACGGGGCTCACCCCCCCCCCTGGGAGTGGGTGTGAACAGGATCCTGGATTGTGTTGACTATTACTAACCCACATATGTTCTGAAATGGTAACACCAAAGCACGCTGGGGAAGGCCGACCCCAGCGGACCTACCTCTCCCACCTCATCTGGCCATGGCACCAGGCCCCAGCACATCTGCGACCCACCCTGGGACCTCCTGTCCACTGGTCCTGCACAACCTTTGGGTGAAACCACCTCAGGGGACAGGGCTTGCCCCCCTCCCCGGAAGTGGGCACAAACAGGATCCTGGATTGTGTTATTACTAACCCACATATGTTCTAAAACGGTAACACCATAGCATGTTTGGGAAGGCTGGCCCCAGTGGGCCCACCTCTCCCACCTCATCTGTCCATGGTACTTGGCCCCAGCACATCTGGGACCCACCCTGGGAACTCTTGTTCACTGGTCCTGCACCACCTTCAGGTGGAACCACCTCAGGGGACGGGGCTCGTTCCCCCACAGGAGTGGGCGCAGACAGGATCCTGTCATCCAAAGCCAGGTCTGGGGTTTGGTGCATAGCGAGCTTCAAAAGGTGTTTGGAGATCTGCTACACCAGCTTATGGGCTGCGTGGTGCAATTAAAGGGTAAGCCTGCCCCTCTTGCTTAGGCCCCAGCACACCCACAATCAGGGCCATGACGGTGCAGTGGTGATTGCCCATGGGTAGTGACCTCACTCCCACTGTTTCCATTTGGGACTTCATGGGCATCTGATTTCCAAACATCCCTACCCGTCCAAGGTGTTTACCTCCCAAATGTGTCATATACCACCCCTACATGCTGTCTTGTCTTTCTTCCTACCCAACCTACCTCTCTAAACATACCTACTATCCTTCTCCAACATCCCACTTTCACCTAAATAAAAAGGGCAAGCTGTTCCCAAAAAAAATTTCGCCCCATACATAGCTGTCCATTTTGTACACTTGTCCATTGGATACATGTAATCAGGTCTAAATGGCTTCACAATACAATATTGTTGTCCTCACCCCTCTCTCAGTGGTTTGAGTGTCCAAATATACCTCCAAATTCAGTATATATGCACAGCTGTTGCTGTTAAAAAAATGGACAGCTATGGACCTTTCCTACACCTGTCCTGTACATCCCTAGCTACTTTCCCTGTTGTTTGCCCTCTGCATGCCTCCTTTTTCACCACTTTCCTATCACCCCTTTTTTCTTTTCTTTTAAAGAAATTAGTGTGGGGGTAAGTGGAAGTAAGCACTTTTAAGCAGTAGTAAGTGAGATTAAGCCTGTTTGCATGATGCTAAGCAATGCCTACACAGATTAAGCACTTTTAAAGCTAACTGTCTGTAAGTATATTTAACCGGAAGCTAGCATTACTTACTGCCACACAAATCCATGAAAACACGCTTACAACTGCTTAAAAGTGCCTTTATCACTCTGTATCCAACAGCCCTTGTTATGCAAAGCAACAAAATAATCAGCCCTTGTAAGTCTCGAACCCAGGACCCTGCACACCATAGCCACGGCAAGTTATCACTAAGCTATCAGAGCTGCAGACATGTATGATGTTTTCTCAAACATATTATGCAGCGCAGTCATTCAACAGTAGGGAAAGTGTATTTATATATGTATATGTATATATATATATATATATATATATATATATATATATATATATATATATATATATATATATATATATATAGATATATGTGTGTGTGTGTATATGTATATATGTATATATATATATATATATATATATAAATATATATATATATATATATATATATATATATATGTAGACATACATGTCTATATATAACTACCCATATAAATATATAAATATATATATATATATATATATATATATGTGTGTGTGTGTGTGTGTATGTATGTATGTATGTATAGGTAGTGCATTCGGTCATCCGATTATCACTCTGAACCTCTCACTGCAAAATATCTGACCAAAGGCACTGTAAATGGGGGTGAAGGGGTCCAAAATAGGGACCTCTTGTAATGATTGCCATTATCCTTTCCTCCACAGCTGAACCGCTCTGCTTTGTAACAAAATAGCCAACACTTGCAAGACTTGAACCCAGGACCCTGTCCAACATAGTCACAACAAGTTACCAGTAAGTCATCTCAGCAGCAAGATATTGGGATGATTTCTCTAACATATCATGCAGAACAACTCAAGTGCTTTAGGATGCACTGAATCTGAATTGTTTTAGTGTTGTTTTACCTGCTTTTCTGTATATGTATACATATATATATATATATATATATATATATATATATATATATATATATATATATATATATATATATATATATATATATATATATATATATATATATATATATAGACTTTACAGTAGATGAAAACTAGCTACTTATTCTACTGTATTACTGTCTCTTAAATCGTTTTTTAGTTGTGCCTTGCTTCATGTAAAAAGTTTTAAATTGCTAATTTTGTAGAGTTTTAATTGGATTTACTGTTTAGGGCTACACACTCAAGTATATTTCCCTTTTCTGTGTTTATTTACTGTATTATTGCATTGTTTAGCCTGTTTTAATGAACAAAAATACTGTCTTGTTTGCTCATTTCCTGCCTTTCCTAGCTAGAATAGTTCAGATCCCAGGCTTTGCTGGTTTCAGGACTTTATTTTCTGTGTTCAGAGCTATCCAGACATTGCTGTGGTAGAGGGAAGTCCTAACAGGCTTTGCTGGTTTCAGGAAATTATTTTCTGTGTTCAGAGCTATATAGTTCAGAGCTATACAGACCTTGCTGTGGTAGAGGGAAGTCCTACTGCTCACCACTGGGAGTGATGAGCATTGTACTGCCTATCTAACACTAGAGGAGGGGTTTCCAGATCTGAAATTGTAATTTTATTAGAAATTCTGGTCTGATTTCTATCCCTTTCAACTTTCTGGCTTAAAAACATGTGTGTTTACATGTTTTTTTTTTTTGCATTGTGCAGCACCGCAGGGCAATGTTTAAACTATTCCAGGTGCCAGAAAGACTGCTCTTCAAAATTTTCCTTAGGACTAGCTGGTTTCTCAGTAGTAGCATTAAAATGTGAACCCCATGTGACTAGCACTTGCTCTAGAACCTGCTGGAGAGCCTTAGGAAGCCTTAAACTGATACAAGCACTCAACTTTCCTTGTTAATAAGGATAAATTAATTGTAAGCACTAAACAGACTATAATTGCAAAGTATCTTGCAAAGGTAAGGGAAAACAGTTCTTGTACTTTACAAAAAAAGCACCTAAACAGGCATGTCCAAGGTTCAGCTTCCGGTGATTTTCTCCTGTCCACCTGGTGAAACTGGGCATACTGGGGCAATGCAGAAACTGCCTCATGTACACAGACAACCCTCTCCTTCTACCACCCAACACTACAACCTGCGAGAGATGCACTTACATAACCAGACTGGAAGCAAAGCTCTCTCCAGCCAAGATTGTACTAGACAGTCAAGAGGAAAAGGTTAACATCTGCACTGCACTTCAAGCAACACATAGCCCTTCAAAACCCATGCCATCAACACCCACACATAGCAGCACTAAACCCACATATGCGGAGGCTCTTAACATTAACCTGCTCAAGCAACAAGGACCTCTGAAGATGAAACGCAAACACCAGTCAAAACCAAAGTGACACATAGCTCACAACTCCAGGGTGCCACCCAACAACAGCCACTAAGGCAAGAAAATGTACCCAACACTTAAGTCATAGGTGACTCTATAGTCAGGCACACTGATGTCCCACTCATGAGGCTGAACAAGGAGAAAATTACAATCAGCTGCCTGTCAGGTGCCAGGATCCACCACATAACGCATGCACTCAAGCCACTCCACAACAAGTACAAATACGACTCTGTCATTGTGCATGTTGGAGTGAATGACTTGAGACATACCTCCCTGGACTACATGAAAAGTGACATGGAAGAGCTCTTAGATCATGTGGCCCAGACAGGTATGACCTTAGCCCTGAGTAGAATCCTGCCTTCGCCCAGAATGATACCACAGTATAAGGACAAAATGATTGACTTCAACAACTGGCTAACCTTCTGGTGTCATTTAAATAGGATTCAGTATCTGTCTGCCTGGGACAACATGATAGACAAACCACAATGCTTTGCCAGAGATGGTCTGCACCTGTCACCCCCTGGGATTCCAGTTACTGGCTAAAGCTCTTGCCACTCCTATAGTGCCTTTTTTAGGCAAGGTTCAAAGGACAAGCCACCACTGTAACAGATACTAGCATGCAAAATCTGAAGGTAATGCTACTCAATGCTAGAGGTCTAAACCTCGAAATGCACTCTCTCAAGGCACTCCTAAAAATGGAGATCATCGATATCTGTGCAGTAACTGAAACCTGGTTCAAGGTTCCAGAGAGCACCCCTGCAATACCAGGCTACAACTCTTACCACACTTTTCGGCCACCAAACCAAGACCAAAACACTAAAGGTGGAGGAGTGTCCATATTCACCAAGGATATTCACACCTCCAGGCTAGTTGCCCAACACAATGCAGCTGAAATTCTCCAGGTGGATCTAACACTAGGTAAAACTACAATCCAAATTATAGCTTGCTACACATCCCCCACCATGCACCAAGATTTTCACTACACTTTTCTAAACGTACTGGAAACTATTAAGATACAACCAAACACACTAATACTGTGTGATTTCAATTACCCTGCCATTAACAGGGAAAACTACTCAGGTACCAACACCTTTTCCCAACGGTTTTTGGAATTCATAAATTCCAATGCCCTGCATCAACTAATCCATTGTCCCACCAGGGGCTCCAATATCCTAGACCTGGTCATTACCAACATGGGACATAGATTCTCCACACCAGTGTTCACCCTTTCATTGGTCAGGTCTGACCATAAGCTAATCAGCCTTGACATCCACATTCCACCCCCACCCCCCAGTAAGGAAACCTCTGTAAATAAACATCTCCAAAGCCAACTTTATGCTACTGAAGTCAGAAGTGACAAACTTCATGACACCCATGCAGATGGGAGCTGAAAGTTTGACTGCTGAATCCTACACTAAGCCCTGTACAAACTCATCCATTTGTGCATGAATCGTACCATCCCAAATAGAACCAAAAAGCTCTCTTCCAAAAAGAGGAAACCAATCTGGTGACCCCTGCCATAAACAAACTATACAACAGAAGGAAGAAACTGTTGCAGAAAAGAAGAAAATCTCAGGATTCAAAAAACTCCCTTAACAGCCTCAGTAAGAAGCTGAGATCCCTCATAATATCCTCCAAAGCAAGTTACAAAAATAAAATTGCTAAAGATTCCAAAGACAACCACAAGGCATTCTATAATTATGTCAAGAATCTAAATGGCAATGCTCAGATCTGTTCTGAGCTACAACAGAATGGCATTAAAGATACTGATCCCAAGGATCCAATATCCTGGCAGATCGATTTAGTACCAACGTCACACCCCTCTCACCCCATAAATGACCCATCTCAATACCAAAAGATTGCCAAAGTCTGTTAATCATGGACACACAGGTAAACAGATGGTGCTTTGATGCGTATGTGCATCAGTCTATTGCACCCACTACCTCAGGGTACTCTGTTATTTGGTGGAAGAGCTGCAGATTGCTGATCAACACATCATGGGTGTTGAGGAAATATATGTGCTCACTGGCATGTGTTGACATGGCATCCAGGAACTGGTGGAGTACCCTGGATTCTGAAGCCTGTGAGATCTCCATGATATCCCCAGTTTACCTAAGGAAGGTACCTGTGGCTAGTATTCTTAAGCCTACACATACCTTGGTATCCACTGGGATGTGTTCCCCTCTGTTGGTTCTGTATGTGAGGGATGGCCGACACAGCTCAACAATTGCTGTATAATGTCCCTGTCCACCCTAAAGAAACTCCACTATCTCCAGCTCATGTAGCCCCTGGTAGGTTACCCTTGGTCTGTACACCTCTTTTCATTCTCCACACTGTGGGTTGGTTGTCAGCATTCACATCCTCATAACCCTCAGCCTCTTGCACATATTGATGCATGAGAGTAACAGCAGCCCCTAACATTTTATTAGATTTTTCAGGTAACATTTCCCCATCTGTGTACACCGGTGGTGTAGAGTTTGTGGGAAAAAACAGACTGGAAGGTGTTTGCATAGTTTATAGTAGTGTGCTAGGCTGTTCCATGTGTAATTGGCTGATTCTGATATATTTCACCTGCCAGCTAAGCTAGTTCTCTTTGATTGCCTTCCTACTGCTGTTTTTCCTTCCCATTGTCTTCCCGTTTAAGCCCCGAGGTGCAGCACGCATACCCATTGCTCAGATGTGAACAGAGCAGCTATTTCCTTTTTTTTTATTGTTTAAAACCTGGTGCATACCCATTTAGGCAATTTAAACACTGCTAGGCATCCTCAGACGCACCCTCTTCCTTAGCTGTGCTTAGCTAAGGGCAAACACAGGCCACAGAGCTCCAATAAGCTTACAGCATGCATGACAATCACCCTTATGAGATCATCTACCTCTTATTCAATGGTGTTGCTTGACCTACATGGTTGGGTGCAAGCTAACACTGAGAGGAAATCCGTGATTCAGTATCAATCCCCTCATCTGCATAAAGCAGAATGCTAATTCCTAGTTACCACACTCACACTGAGCCTTCCCCCTTAGCAATGACTGTTCCCTGGGATTGTCTTATGCATGCTATTGACTATTTGATTTGGGTTTAAAAGCTTATTTCCAACTGTTTTTCTTATTTTCGGAGCGATCCCATTTGCGCATGGCTGCTCTTTGCTTAAACATCCAAAATCAGCCAAAAAAAATATAAAAGTTATTTTTTATAATTTTGCAACTATTTCTCATGCCAATGGCCATATATTTGGCCATTGGCATGCCTATTACATCGACTACATGCTTTCTTTAGAGCTGTCATGCCTCCATTTCTGCAGGTTACACTATTCCTGCACAGACACCTGCCTGCTTCCTGGATTGCTAATTCAACTCATTTATATGTTTTTTAACAACAAATGATGTAATTAGCATATAGCAGTGGTGTTCGTGCAGGAATAGTGTAGGAGTGCTCTTGCACATCACAGGAGCTCGTTCCTGGATCACTTTTTGGCCATATTGCATGTAGCAGCTCTTGCACTATTCCTGTACTCCGTGCAGAGCTTGCTGAATCTGAGGGTATGCGTCAATGCTTCCAGCTGACATTGTTATCAAAAGTAGACATAGCAGGGTTGAAACTCAAACCATCTCTGATAAGTATGAAGTCAATGTATTTACTATTTGTGCTGCAGAAACAGTTAGGTAACAAGTGCATTTCACTCACTAAATATAATTTGGAGTGCTTGAAGCCACACAATGCTGCCAGGACTGTTTGCGCAAGTAAAGGCTACTGAAATTATCCTCGGGATTCAGTAAGGTTCCATGAAGGAATAGCTTATTCCTGCATGGAAGCGACCATTTAGGAGCAGCACGGCAGCTCACTATGCATAGTAATGAAGGCGTGCTGCTTCTGCTCCTAAATGGACATGGATTATGGACAAGTGCAGGGGGTGTGTCTGAGAGCAGAGCTCTCACAATACACACACCCCTGCACTCAGGAAGTGCCGTTTGCTATAACAATTAGTGAGAACTCTCATAGGAGGTTGCATACCTCCCAACTGTACAAATCATAGCATAATGTCCACAAATTTGCTGCCCATACAGTTGGAGTGTACCCCAGTTGTACCCTGAAATCACAGGATGATGCCAGGAATGAAGCCGTGAAATAATGGCATACATATGACTGTCATACACCAAAACCATTAGAAAACCTATATTAAAATCAATCCTGTTACTGTAGCAACTGTCCTAATTTTATAAGAGCAATAATTAAAATATGTCCATAGTTGGACCTCATGTTGTCAAGCTTTGTCCAGATAATATCCATTAAGAGGTTGAGAGGTATGGGGGGTTGCTAGGATGTCTGCCAAATGTGCAGATGCATACAGGAATCCACAGCAATAAGTGAAACCTGTCTCTTCCAAGAGAAAATAGCTGTAGAATTTTTTTTTTTTATCAAACAGATTACATTTAACCGTAGGTGCATGGGTTTGCCCATTGCTTAGCTATGCATACTGTCCCTTAAGTGGCACAAGAAGATAAATATCAAGATACATACAAATGAAGCAGTATTGCAACAGTGTAGTGGTTATAGTGTTCACCTTGTGAGCAGTCATTCCCGGTTTGATTCGCACTGTAGTAAATTCCATTTTCCATGTCAAATCAGTTTATGACCAATTTATTTTTGTTGTATAACCTACAAAATAACATATATTTGTGAACTGGAGTACTGCATTAAATGCAGATGTGAGATGTCATTGTAATAATGCTGTAAAATCCACAGATAGACACAAGTGCCCCATACAGTATATGCATACATGAATCAGGGATACAAATCAAAGCTATAATGTGTAATGAATGATAAATCCATAGAGTGTCCAAACCCACCACCTTCTCAAGAGCCATTTTACATTTCCGTCTAAATTAGTGCAGGGATAAGCGAAAGTAAGCAATTGTAGGCAGTAGTAAGCGGTTATAAACTTGTTTGCATGGGGGTAAGCAATGCGCACACAGGTTAAGCAATATTGAAGTTAACTCTCTGTAAGCATATTTAACCGGAAGTTAGCATTGCTTACCATCACACAAACCCACACAAACCCGCTTACAATTGCTTAAAAGGGCCTTAATAACTCTGTATCCAACAGCCTCTCTTCTGCCCAGAAGCAAAACAAACAGCTCTTGAACCCAACACTTTGTACACTATAGTCACAGTAGTTTACCAGTAAGTCATCATAGCAGTACATAAGACTGAAGTATCAGCAAACAGATACTCAGTATAGGAAAATCAAAATTTACATGTGAAAGGAATCTATATACAGTTTTATGTTGTATAACCTACTACATAACATACATATCTGAACTGGAGTACTGCATTAAGTCCAGATGTGAGGTGTTATTGTAATAAAGTGTTGAAATCTCCCAATAAACACAAGGAACCCCATGCAGTGTATGTACACATGAATCATGGATACCAAATACATATATAACATGTAATGAATGATAAATCAATGCCAAACAGCAAATAGTGTGCAAATTAAAAATTAAGCAACACTAAGCATTGCATACTCCTGCTTACTAGGTGTAAGCAATGTGTAATCCAGCTAAATCAGTTTTTCCATTGGTATACTCCTTTAAGCAATGCTAACCTTAGGTAAGCAGGTTTGCCCATAGCTTAGCATTTTCAAAACTGTCCAATCATGGCAAAGTGTGGGAAATTGGGCCTATTTAAACTGCACAGGCAGGAATCCATCTCATAACCTGGTTGTAGTTTCCTCCTGTAGGCAATATGACCAGTGTGGGTGAAGGTTCATACTTCCAGGCACAGCGCTAGGGCATCCAGGAGTCCAAAGTCATGGCAGGATTCCTTTTAAAAAACAATACCAGAGACTGCTGCAGGACCAGTACCAGGGTTCCCAGTATAAAGTGGAAGCATGGGACCATCTCGCCCATGTCCTCACCAGTACCACTGGCATCACTCAAACTGGTGAGAAGGTCAGGCATCACTATGCCTACCTGAAATGGAGAAAGAGGGAGCTCTTGGATCAGTGGATCCAAGAGGCTAGGCAGATGGGTGATGTCCCAGCTATGTGTATCAGTCTACTACCTGTTAAGTAATTGCCAGCTCATGTATATTATGGAGAGGTATAGCTAAATATTCCTCATGTCTTTGACAGTGGCAGACGAGTGGGCTGTGAATCGGGAAGCCCACGCCTGTAGACTGCAGAGGTTGCATCGCGAGGCAGGTTAGTAATAATCTTGCATGTACTGTGATAAGAAATACATCTAAAAGTAGTAGAAAGTTAATTTCCAGTATAAAACCTGTATTGTGTATGGCATGTATTGAATAAACCAGACAATATGGCAGGAAGAGTCTCATATAGGTTGCATGTAAATAAAAGGTTAGCCTGGAAAAGGTTAACAGCCTGGCAATAAAGGTTTGACTGCTGGACTGCTTATGTTTACTCTGGTATCATATGGTAATGTAGTGTTGCAATCTCTTAATAGCACTGTTGTATTAAGCACTGTTACACACACTGTGCTACATAAATAAAATGTGTAGGAATATCTGTATATAACTGTTGTAATCACAAGAGGTCATATTGTACAACTGAGAGAGACTTAGAAAACAGTGAAAAGATAGACAACATAACCCAAATAACACACCCAACCTGAGACGTGAAATGTTGCATTTTTAGCACACACAGCCATGGTTCGAATCCTGAGAGTGGTAGTAAGCTGCATGCAGAATCATACCCCACAACTGTACACATATTGTCAGAAAGTCCAGATAATTGGAGTAAGTCCCCTGCCTGTCACCATGTCCCCCTGGAAAATCAGTGGGATCATCCCAGAAGTTTAGGCAGCAAATAATGACATACAACTGATTGTCAGACATCATAACTGTCAATAATATATCCATAAGAACAAACCTGTCACCCTAGGAACTCACCAAAGTGTTATGAGATTAATAAGCAAAGTATGTCCCATCTCTAGCCCCTTGTTGTGAAGCTATGACCAGAGTGTGTGCAGTAACAGAGTGAGATGTATGTGCATAATAATAATAATAATAATAATAATGTGGAATCTGGTAATATGTGTGAAAACATTCAGGTAATATTAACAAATATTCCCCAACAAGTTTGTCAGAAATGAAAATTGTGCCTAGAAAAAAAAAGATTGAATTCCTGGACTGGTACTGTTTAGTCTGGTATTGTACGGCAGTGTTAGTGTTGCAGTATCTCTTACTAATAAGGTATTACTCATCACTGTCATCCACACAGTGCTACATAATAAAACTATCTAGGAAACCCTGTATAAGAGTGTTGTAATCACAAGGTCAGACTGTAAAACCACGGGAGACTTATAGACAGAATTCAGAGAAAAGATACAAAAACAAAACAATAAAGTTCTAAATCCTTTAACTTTTTGGTTTCTCTGGTTTTTGTTTTTTGGCCCTTTTCCTTTTTTTGGAAAATTCCCCAAGATCTGGTTGTGAAAAAAATACTTTTTGGGGTTTCAATTTGTTTTAAAAATTTTTAAATTAAAAATTTTGTTTTTAGAATTTCTTTTTTATAAGAAATTTTAAAAATTACCAAGGCCCCAGTTTGTCAAACAGAGGATTAAAAAAAAGGGGAATGGTAGAATTTGATGGAAACAAATTGTAGAAACAGAAATGGTTAAAAAAATTCCCTAAGGTTAAAGGTAAAAAAAGTAGAATTTGTTAAAAATTTTGGCCTGTTTCCTTTTTCCCGGGCCAAAAAAGGGATGGATTTAAAATTGTGGGTAATAAAAATGACAAAAATTTGAGTTTAAAAGATTCAATTTTAAAAAAATTTTAAACACCCAAAAACCCCTTTCCTAAAATTTTAAAAAAAAATTTTAAAAATTATTTTTCCCCCTATTTGGGGAAAATTTTTTTAAAGCTTTGAAATTGTTTCTTTTAAAAGGGTTAATTTTGGGAAATTTATACTTGGAATCTTTGTTAAAAAACCCTCAGATTTTTAAAAAAACTTCCCCCCAAAACAGGTTCCTTTTTTGAGAATTTTAAAATTTTGTTTTGGGAAGGGGGAATATCAACTGTGTTTAAAACCAAGGGCATTAAAAAATATTTTTAAAAGGGTTAACAATGACTTTTAAAGGGGAGTCCCCAAAGTATAAAATTGGGTTTTTGGCACCCCCCAAACACACACCCCCCCATCCTGATTCCAAAACCCTTCGGGGGGGCCCATATGGGGGGTTCAAAATTTGAAAATTGGTTGTTTCTATTTTTTCCCAAATTTTTTAAAAAAAACATTGGGGGCCCCCCGGGGATACCTTAACCTCTTTGGCCTTTGGAAGGCCCCCGGGGCCATTGAAATGGGCCCCCTTTTTCCAGGGCCTGCAAAACCTTTGGGGTTTGGGTTAATGGGGAAACTATAAAGGGGGATAACCCTAATCCTGGTTTGGTTTATTACCCCACTTGTTCTAACGGAACCCCCTTGCCAGGGTTTTAAGGTCCCCAGGGGTCCCCTCCCCCAATCCTGGATTCCCCCCCAAACCGGGGAACCCCCCCCGGGGCCCCCTTTCACTGGCCGGGCACCCCCTTCAGGGGGGAACCCCCCCCTTTGGGTTGGGTAAAAGGGGTTTTTGGGAAACAGACAAATTGGAGTGAAACCCCAACACATATTTCCCAAAAACACCTGTTTTGGGGGCCCCCGGGGAACCCAAAACCCCCCAGAATCTGGGACCCAGGATCCCCCCCATTTTTTTCCTTTTCCCACCTTTTCCAAACTCCCCCCCGGGGGGATTTGGGTGCAAAACCCCCCCAAAGTGTGGGGGTTTTTCCCCCCCAACCTTCCTAAAACATTCACCTTTCTCCCCCCCTTTTCACCAAAAAAAAGGGAAAGGGGTTCCCAAAAATTTCCCCCTAAAATTTTCCCTTTTTGTTTCCTTTTGGGAACAGGGGCATAAAAATTTCCAAAAAAACCCCCTTCCCCAAAGGGGTTTACCTTCCCCAAATTGTATATACCACCCTTTGCTGTTTGGGCGTTCCTTTCCTCCCCCCAACCCTACCTTTTTCCCAAAACCCTCTATCCTTTTTCCCAAATTTTTCCCATTTTTTCCCTTTTTTTTAAAAAAGGGAAGGGGAAAAAAATTTAATAATTTAACCCTTTTTCCATTTTGTAAAAATGTCCAGGTTTAACTTTTAAAAATAATTAAATTTTAACAAATACTTTATTTTGCCCCAAAAACCTCTTTTAAAAGGGGTTTAAAGTGCCTTTATCCCCTTTTTCCAAATTGTTATGCAAACCCTTTCCCCCTTGAAAAAGGGGAACCCAGGACCCTTCCAAAATTTCCTTCATCCCTGCAACTTTTATTTTTCCCTTTATGCCCCTTTTCAAAAATTTTTTATAATTTTTTTTTTTTTTTTAAAAAATTATTAATAATAAATTTTAAATATAATTAAATTAAGTGTTTGTGTGTGTGTGATTAAATTTAATTGTAAGCTATTTAAAAATAATTAAAATATAAAAAAATGTTTTGGGGGGTTTTTTTATTGTTTTAAAGGGGGCCCTTGGGTTCTGCCCGAACCCTTCAGAAAAATTCAAAAAAGGCCCTGAAACCAAAATGGGGCCCGAATTTTTTCCAAAATTTTTCCCTAAGCTGAACCCGTTTGTTTTTCCAAAATAAAAATTGAAAGCGCCCGGGCCCTTCCCAACATGGGGAAAAAGTTAAAAAAGTATTAATTAAAATTTATATTTTTAAATATATAAAATAAGTTTTTGGATATAATTAATTGTTTTAGTGTTGTTTTATGTTTTATATTATATATTAAATATTATATATATATATATATATTTTTATATATATATATATATATATATTATTGTGTGTTTATTATATTTATTATTATATATATTTATTTATATTAACCCTTTCATGAAAAACCTCCCAAACACGGGGGTAAGGGTCCAAAATTTTTAGGGCCCCTTTTTTGAAAAATTTTTAAAATTGTTTTTTAATTTTAAGGGGTTTTTCTGTTTGGGCTACCAACATTTCAAGAATTTTCCCGGAACCCTGAACATTTTTTACCTTTTTTAAATAACAAAAAATTTTGGGGGTTTGTTTTTCCCTCCTTTCCCTGCAGAAAAAACCCCAAATTTTGCTTTTAGGTTTACGGGAAATTTTGAATTGTTTTTTTAACCTGGTTTTTCTTTTTAAAATTATTTTTTTTAAAAATTGTGGGGTAAAATTATTAATTAATTTATATAAATAAATTTAAGATCTGAAATTGTAATGTTATTAGAAATGTTGGTCTGATTTCTATCCCTTTCAACTTTCTGGCTTAAAAACACGTGTGTTTACATGTTTTTTTGCATTGTGCAGCACCGCAGGGCAATGTTTAAACTATTCCAGGTGCCAGAAAGACTGCTCTTCAAAATTTCCTTAGGACTAGCTGGTTTCTCAGTAGTAGCATTAAAATCTGAACCCCATGTGACTAGCACTTGCTCTAGAACCTGCTGGAGAGACTTATGAAGCCTTAAACTGATACAAGCACTCAACCTTCCTTGTTAATAAGGATAAATTAATTGTAGGCACTAAACAGACTATAATTGCAAAGTATCTTGCAAAGGTAAGGGAAAACAGCTCTTGTACTTTACAAAAAAAGCACCTAAACAGGCATGTCCAAGGGTCAGCTTCCGGTGATTTTCTCCTGTCCACCTGGTGAAACTGGGCATACTGGGGCAATGCAGAAACTGCCTCATATACACAGACAACCCTCTCCTTCTACCACCTAACACTACAACCTGCGAGAGATGCACTTACATAGCCAAACTGGAAACAAAGCTCTCTCCAGCCAAGATTGTACTAGACAGTCAAGAGGAAAAGGTTAACATCTGCACTGCACTTCAAGCAACACATAGCCCTTCAAAACCCATACCATCAACACCCACAAATAGCAACACTAAACCCACATATGCAGAAGCTCTTAACATTAACCTGCTCAAGCAACAAGGACCTCTGAAGATGAAACGCAAACAGCAGTCAAAACCAAAGTGACACATAGCTCACAACTCCAGGGTGCCACCCAACAACAGCCCCTAAGGCAAGAAAATGTACCCAACACTTAAGTCATAGGTGACTCTATAGTCAGGCACACTGGTGTCCCACTCATCAGGCTGAACAAGGAGAAAATTACAATCAGCTGCCTGTCAGGTGCCAGGATCCACCACATAACGCATGCACTCAAGCCACTCCACAACAAGTACAAATACGACTCTGTCATTGTCCATGTTGGAGTGAATGACTTGAGACATACCTCCCTGGACTACATGAAAAGCAGCATGGAAAAGCTCTTAGATCATGTGGCCCAGACAGGTATGACCTTAGCCCTGAGTAGAATCCTGCCTTCGCCCAGAATGATACCACGGTATAAGGACAAAATGATTGACTTCAACAACTGGCTAACCTTCTGGTGTCATTTAAATGGGATTCAGTATCTGTCTGCCTGGGACAACATGACAGACAAACCACAATGTTTTGCCAGAGATGGTCTGCACCTGTCACCCCCTGGGATTCTGGTTACTGGCTAAAGCTCTTGCCAATCCTATAGTGCCTTTTTTAGGCAAGGATCAAAGGACAAAACCACCACTGTAACAGATACAAGCATGCAAAATCTGAAGGTAATGCTACTCAATGCTAGAGGTCTAAACCTCAAAATGCACTCTCTCAAGGCACTCCTAAAAATGGAGAACATCGGTATCTGTGCAGTAACTGAAACCTGGTTCAAGGCTCCAGAGAGCACCCCTGCAATACCAAGCTACAACTCTTACCACACTTTTCGGCCACCAAACCAAGACCAAAACACTAAAGGTGGAGGAGTGTCCATATTCATCAAGGATATTCACACCTCCAGGCTAGTTGCCCAACACAATGAATCTGAAATTCTCCAGGTGGATCTACCACTAGGAAAAACTACAATCCAAATTGTAGCTTGCTACACATCCCCCACCATGCACCAAGATTCTCACTACACCTTTCTAAACATACTGGAAAATGTTAAGATACAACCAAACACACTAATACTGGGTGATTTAAATTACCCTGCCATTAACTGGGAAAACTACTTGGGTACCAACACCTTTTCCCAACGGTTCTTGGAATTCATAAATTCCAATGCCCTGCATTAACTAATCCATTGTCCCACCAGGGGCTCCAATATCCTAGACCTGGTCATTACCAACATGGGACATAGATTCTCCACACCAGTGTTCACCCTCTCATTGGTCAGTTCTAGCCATAAGCTAATCACCCTTGACATCCACATCCCACCCCCACCCCCCAGTAAGGAAACCTCTGTAAATAAACTTCTCCAGAGCCAACTTTATGCTACTGAAGTCAGAAGTGACAAACTTCATGACACCCATGCAGACAGGAGCTTAAAGTTTGACTGCTGAATCCTGCACTAAGGCACTGTACAAGCTCATCCATTTGTGCATGAATCTTGCCATCCCAAATAGAACCAAGAAGCTCTGCTCCAAAAAGAGGAAACCAATCTGGTGACCCCTCCCATAAACAAACTATACAACAGAAGGAAGAAACTGTTGCAGAAAAGAGGAAAATCCCAGGATGCAAACAACTCCCTTACCAGCCTCATTAAGAAGCTGAGATCCCTCATAAAATCCTCCAAAGCAAGTTACAAAAATAAAATTGCTAAAGATTCCAAAGACAACCACAAGACATTCTATAGTTATGTCAAGAATCCAAATTGCAATGCTCAGATCTGTTCTGAGCTACAACAGAATGGCATTAAATATACTGATCCCAAGGATATTGCCAATATCCTGGCAGATCAATTTAGTGCCAACTTCACACCCTTCTCACCCCATAAAGGGCCCATCTCAATACCAAAAGATTGCCAAAGTCTGGTAATCATGGCCACACAGGTAGAAACTCCACTCTCCAAAGTTAAGAATACAGCATCCATGGGACCAGATGACATCCCGGGCTGTGTACAACATGAGCTACAAAATGAACTGGCACCTCACCTAAGTGCCATGTTTAATCATAGCCTCACCTCAGGCTTCGTGCCCACTGAGTGGCGCACAGCTACAGTTATCCCACTCCACAAAGGGGGATCCACCTTGGATCCTGGGAACTACCATCCCATCAGTGATGAGCCTGATCTGCAAGGGCATGTAACGCATTATCATGGAACTTATAAACAAAGACATTGGCAACCTTCAAACACTGGACTCCACCCAATTTGTGTTTGTGAAGGGCTGATCTTGTCTCCTGAACCTGACTGACTTCTTCAAATCAGTCTCCAGAGCTGTGGACGAGAGTAAGGAGGTCCACACAGCCTATCTGGACCTCAGCAAGGCCTTTGACACCATCCCTCACTCTGGAATCATAGATAGACTTACTAAGCTGGGCATAAATCCCTATGCCACTCGATGGGTTGCCAACTGGCTTCCTGACAGAACCCAGACTGTAAAAGTAGCTGACTCCAAATCCAGCTCAAGACAAGTGACAAGTGGAGTACCTCAGAGTTCAGTACTGGGACCACTTTTGTTTAGCATCTACTTCTCAGAAGTACAGGCCAACATTAAGGGACTCTGGCTAACAAAGTTAGCAGATGACTGCAAACTGGGAGCCATTATTGAATCCTCAAATGATTTGGATATTCTACAAAAGGGCCGTACAGAAACAGATGCTTGGTGCCAGAGCCATGGGCTCAAGCTTAATGCCAAGAAATGTATAGTTATCCCCTTTGGGAAAAACCATGCACTCATGAATTACCACATAAGTGGCAGTACACTAAACACCAAAAGTGTGATGAGAGACTTAGGGACACAGGTGAACAGTGGTCTCAACTTTAAAAACCACATTACCACAGCAGTCAGGAAATCCTCCTATGTGGCACCCCTCATCACTAAGGGCTTTTCATCCTGACAAAAGGAGGTCATTGTCCCACTGTGCTCATCCCTCATTAGACCCATTAAAGAGTACAACAAACCATTTGGTATGTACCTCACAAGACATCTGCAACAGCTGGAAAGGCCACAGAAATACCTCACAAAAAGAATCACATGCCTACAGCAGATGCCCTATGCTGTATGTCTAAAAAACTCCAGCTATACTCTGTGGCATATCGTCTACTCAGAGGTGATGTCTGCTTAACATATAAGGCCATGTCAATCCCTGAGCTGTTGGATATGCTCCACTTAAAGAAGTCCCAATCCCTCAGAGTCACACACTCCAGGGATCTAAACCTTGTCATCACAATGAAAAAAAAAACATGCTGGAGAGATAGGTTCTTGACCCAGAGACTCCTAGTACTCTGGAATAGACTGCCCATACATGTCAAGCAGAGCGCCTCCTCGGCCCTCTTCAAAAGGAACTTTGACAGTTGGATGGGAGATAGGAAATACACCTCAGGGATCACGTCAGTCGCCCTGTTAGACAGGGGTCAAGGGAAGTAAATATTGTGGGAAGAAATATCCAGGGAATTATTATGGCTAGGCTTGTATAGGCCCTAGGGCTGATAGCCTAGTAAAAACCTATGAACCTATGAACAGTCAATCTATCATGGGGAATGTACAATATGGAAGCACAAAACATTCTAAATTCATAAGCTTGAGCCCAGAATCTCAAGTTTCAGTAACTCAAAATTGTGAAGAGAAGAGAAAGAAAAAAAAAACAGTTCACTTACATGTATGCAGGGAGCCATGTCCCCCTGCACTCTCCCTACTTAAATATATCAGCTCCGTGACCTAACTATAGTGGAGGAATGGATATCCTCCCATTGTACGCTTCTGCATACAGCGCAGAACGAGAGATTTCCCTCATCCCCACTGTAGTGCGATCTCAGAGCTATTATTTTTAAGTAGGGGGGTGTGGGGGTGCAGGGGGGGCTTCCCCCCTGCAAAAACATTGTAAAAACATTCTTACAATGTCTTTTCCGTACCCTTCAGAATTTCGAGTTTCTGAAAATTCAATCTTCTGGTTTCAGTCATTTGAAGTTTGAGTTTTCAGTAATTTGAGATTCTAAACGGGAACTATATATATATATATATATATATATATATATATATACGCATATACATACATATATAAATATATAAATACTTATAGATATATATAAAGAGAGTATATATAGTGCGTGCACAGAATATCAAACAGCCATTATTCCTACAGTTGCCACTTTTTAAAATGGCTAGTGTCTGATTATTTCCTACAAATGAGAATTATTGCATGAAACATATACCCACACACAATTCAAAGGTCATGACACCACACACAGTTTGCAAACATATACATTTTTATTTGTGCACTGTTTCAGTTGTTTATGCCATTTTTTACAGCATTTAGGTGTTTGAAATACATAATAACTGATTAATGCAACTCTCAATGAAAACATATGATACAATAATATGCAAAACATAACATATTTTGCTGTCTAGGCTAAAGCATTCAAGTAGTACAACAGTAAAAAACACACTTGCCTTGAAAATAAGAATCAGTCAACACTTAATTACAGATTTAGTTCAACAGCCTCCAATTACACTCTGTACTCAGCTCCTAGTGGGAAAGTATCAGTTGTCACAATGTCAATGTATCCACTACATATCAATGCTTAACTTAAAACATCACTATCACACTGACAAACAGAACTGTGTGCAAGACAGTAAGCTCTAGCCCACCACTGTTCGCATGGAGAAACATATGAAAATGTACAGCCATATACCTTAATGTTTCTTATTACTGATATTCCTTACATGTTGCAATAGCCTAGGTTAAAAACATTTAATACCCTTCCCCGATAAAATGTCTTACAAGGGCATATAACAGTGCTCTCTATACTCTGACCTCCAGACTGTACAGGATCACACATGTTTTGTCCAGCTGTAGCCTTGATATATATATTGACCCTACCCCACAACTTGTGTCGGAGTCCACAACATCACTGGAATGATAGCAAGAATGTCAGCACTAAATAGTGATAGACCATACCTATCAACATCTTACTGCATAACATCTGGACAAAGCCTGCTATATAGGTGGAGGACAGAGGCTGAAACACAGGGCCATATTTGAAATATCGCTGTTATACACTGTGAAAGTTGCTGGTGTTACAGGATTGGTTGCAACATACCCTTACTCAGGAATATGAAGTTAGAAACACAAGTGGATTTTGCCATGTACTGATAGCATTCAAAGGAGAGAAAGCTGCTGATATGTCAGCAACAAGACCTGTGTGGGGAACAGGCAAAGCATAACTGCCAATCCTCTGGCCATCATGCAGATAGGCCCACAGTAGAGAGCTATGCAGACAGACTGCATTCCATGCAAAACTAGCATGTACACACAAACCTTGTAAAACTAGCAGTATTCAATGCATATAACAGCAATACTCACACATTGTTCCTAGGTCTGGAACCTTATGCAAACATGTAGTTGGCCTGTATCCTCAAGTCCTGTTTTAAGAGGTATTCCTACCTGCTGTCTGTAACACTGCTGCTCCCACACATGAAGGATGTCTTCCATACAAGAAAGGTAAAGGGACAAAGCCCACATGATGTAGTTATTTATAGTAGTGGGTTGCTATGATATTGGCTATTGGAAAAACTACATACACAGCTGCCTGCATGCAATTAGCAGGTGGGGAACAGCAATTGGTGCAGAAGCCATCACCAGAACATGAGCATCTCCTACAAAAGCCATGCTTCAAACTATTCAATCAAGCTTATCCCAGCAGTGGAGAGAGACAGAGACAGAGAGAGAGGGGAGAGAGAAACCCATAAAAAAACACATAAACAAAACCTCAAAATAAAAAAAACAAGGAGACATCCTGTACACAGAAGGAACCTGAAGATAAACCAGGTATGTGAAACATGTAAGCATGTAACTGAATGTAATACTTAGTCTGTAATAATGGGATAGATGATTATAAAAGATGTATATGTGCCATCAGTACTTGCTGTAATGATGTCCTGCTGAACAAATGCTATGGACATACCATCTGGCTCTGTCTGCAGTGGGTCATACCTGTCAACTGTGCAGATCTTCACAGAATGTCAAGATTTAGCCATTATAGCATTTGTTCTGTTCCTCCAAACATCTAAAATTGTCTGGCAAATAGCTGAAGGTGGAAGTAATGAAGTCATGATAGACACATGAGTTTCGGACCCCACCACCTTCAGAACAGTCATGGTAATGTGAAATGTATCGTGCTATAAACTTCATAGGTTTGTAATAACCATATCTATGATCTGTCCCTATATACTCCCCTTAATGTTAGGCTTTCTCCATATGTGATGCTGTAAGAGGTGGATAGGTTGGGTTACAGCTGCGGAGCCTGACACACCATGGGAAAGGACAGCTCACATATGGCAACCACTAGAGTATTGGCCAAGCAGTCATGACTGTGCCACTGCTAGGCCAGTTAATGGAATGTTGCCCATATCCATATGTTACCTGTGACTATGAGTATTATACAAGATTTATTGAATATCTAGGATGCCTATAAAGGGCATGAGCATAGTAAAGCACTGTTGCAGATGTATGTGTTAAACTGCATGTGATATATTGAATTAATAACATACAACTGTATAGTGTTCTTCTGGACAAAGTTCACAGTTGTGACAGATATCTGTAGTCACTTACACATATACTTGTGTTATGGCAGCTATATTGATACTTTATCAAAATTAACTTCCCTGTTTTGTCACCCAATGAGGTGGACCAATGACCAGAAGTCCTGGTATAACAGGTTGAGACATATGATTTAGCTGCAAGACTGTAAATACAGTTTGCCATAATGACATAGAACACAAATGTGTACCAGGTATCCCCTGAGCATGTGTATGTATGTGTATGTTCAGTTGAAATGCACAGAATTAATAACATGGATCACAAGCAGTCTGGAAAATAGGATGTGCATGTTGCACATGTGGGTAATTTAACTGTCACTGCATACAACAAAATAAAACATGTACTGCTACTGATTGTTGCATTGCCATGATGCTGATATGGCTACTACAGTAGGCATGCTTATCACATAGTAATCAAAGTAGTGTACAGCTGTGTTATGACCCACTGTCCATGCCTACCACTAACAGCTATATCAACACCTATATACACTGGATATCAAAGTGTACACACCCCTGTTGGAATGCCAGGTCTGTGTGCTGTATGCCAATGAGACCACAGAAAGTCATGCTAAAACATTTCTCACCTCAAATGTGACCCATAACCTGTACAATTCTTTTGAAAAAGAAGCAAAGCTGTTTCATGAATGGTGATCAACCATTGCCAAGTGAAGATGTGTTATGACTTAGAGTACAAACAAAGGCAAATGGATGCTGTAATCATCTCAGCAGGTGTTTACACAACATAGTGTAAGGATGTGCGCACACATTCAACTGGCTTACTGTACTGAGTATTAATTCCCATATGTTTCCACTGGACAGGTTGTTATGTTTCTTATTGAACTGAGCAGGCTATAGGAGACATCACAGGTAGGGAAAGTGTTGACATGTGCTTTTGTGGGGTCATGTTCCAATTGCACAAGTACCATGCATTGTAACAGGGGTGTGTATACTTCATATCCACTGTAGCTGTATGGAATAAGCAGTACCTTACCTGTACAATCATCTTCCAGCAGCGATAGGTTAATCCCCCTTGGTGGACAGCACCAAGACACAAAGCACATAATAGGTTGCTATAGTGGTTGAACACGGACACATAGGTGCAGACCACAACTTGGAAGCAAGTGCACCTCTATCTGAGCAAGCATGCAGGTTCACAGGTGACTTCCCATAAGGCTGACTATGACTAGAAATCAGACATATCCAAACCACCAAGGATAATTGCAACCAAGTCTACACATATGTACGCAGTCTCAGAGCCAGTAACACAAGTCAACCTGTACTGGGGGTAAATCACACCTCAAACACACATGCCATAGATACAGCAACCTGCATCAGGCAGGATAGTTGGGAACAGTGGCACCCTGCCCAAAACATTAGTACAGGGGGATATGCACATCACCCACACTCCTGCCCAAATCAATGGTGACCATGGACATAATGCTGACTGATGGCACCAACAGCAAGTCTCCATGGGCCATGAGAACATCACAGTTTGCCTCCTACATGAACACAGGCATGTGCTCACAGTTCCATCACACACTACAGTCAAACACTCACATGCCACCATTCACACACCATCCACATGGAAGATGGCCACTGTCATCCCTCTACACAGAAATAAATGGCGAATAGTGGATTATGCCAATAAGTATCCAACATTGGGGGAACTTGTCAGGTCAGGGCCAGGAGTGTAATGCAAGATGTCAAAGCTATGATAGCTTACAGTGTTATGGTATAGTCTGGATTATTTGCAAGTAATATTCACTGTCGATGTGCACATGGACAACCATATGAGGTCCTGTGACCTTTTTTCCTGTTTATGTCTTCCAGGTACAATGCCCTGGGAATGCCTGCCTGCATTCACAAATCTGGAAAATTATGCAATTATCCAGTACGTCATCATGCATCATGCCATCCTCTTCAGCCACAAGGCCCAGGATCTGTGAGAGAGGACCACCCTGTGGAATGAGCTTGTCCACAGGGTAACGATGTCAGCCTGCACAATCAAAATTATCAGCAGGTGCAGCATCGATGCACTGATCTGATCCACCACACCCATCAGCATGCTGCTGCAGTTAGGAAGGACCAGCTAGCCACAGGAGGGGGTCATGCCATCCAGCCCGCACTGACACATGCTGAGGAGCTCCTTGCCAGCCTTGGGGCACCCGCCCACAAGCCAAGCCAGCAGGCTGAAGACAGCATTGTGAAGGTGGGTGCCACCCACACAAAGGATAAGGACCATGCAGGGAAGGCCCCAGGGAACATTACTAGACCACTGTTACTTATCCATTTTCATCTGTAAAGTATCTACATGCATATGTCAGATAAGATAGTCTGTTGCAGCAGTGTAGTAATGAACAGATGTGCATAATCTCTAGTATTGCGGGTTTGTATTGTTGATGTGCTGAAATGTTGCTCTCACCCTGTACCAATGCCACATGTGTGGCTACTGACATTATTTCTGTCTCAAAACTATGTAGGTCCCTCCGGTATACAACTGGGCAGCAACCTGTAGCTGGTGAGTATGGAGTTGTTTTGTTCAGGTTTGCCAATACACTGGCCAAGTTATGGCCATGTTATTTGCCATGCACACATTTAACAGACCTACCCATAATGCATGCTGTACATGTTCACTTATTTTTGGTGTTAACTGCTCTGCATCACAGTGGTCACCATGGTGGCATATCCGAAGGGTATGTAAGAGTCCTACAGTATACTTAACAACCTGTCAATGCAAGATGTTTGGACAGAGATGAGCATAATAGTGGGTCAAATGGCCTACAGTAGGGACATGTCTGAAACATTACCTTTATACAGTGGCTACAACAGTGTATACACCACTATTACAATGGCGACTATTCCTGATATAAACAACGGCAAATCACAATACCACATTCCACACTTTTTATAACCTGTAATGTGATCCTAACATGAGCAATGCATACGTACTATGGAATCCTATGTTAGGACAACAAATATGGGTAATTTATACATTAAAAAACACTGGGAGAAAATGTGTGCACACACTCCAAATAACATATTGTGGAAGCAACTTGCGATGTATTGACAGCATTCAGTCTTCTTGAGTACACACCTTCCATAAAGTACAGGGCCTCAATGTCACACCAAGTAATGGTCTGCTGCCCAAGATGTAGTCCATGTCATCTGCCCACTCTCCTGCAACAGAGGCAGCTGTGGCTTTCACACATCTTACAAACCATGCAATGGATCCCATATCCGAAAGGTAGCACTCAGGAGTAAGAAAAGTAGCCTTACCTCACCATTGCATATACCATAGCAAACAGTGCAGACAGTCATGTTTGTGTGTATGAAGTATGGGACACCACTGATGGAGAAAATAAATAGATGCCCATCCAAAACAGATGATTAAAACATATTGCAAACTGGTCATGGAGGCTGCCCAGAAACATGCAACAATACTGAGGAACTGGCAGGAAAGTCTAGCAAGTACTGCCTGTGCACTACCTGTGTCAACAATTGCCTGCATTCTGCATAAGTGTGGCCCATAGGCTAGGGTAATCAGACAGAAGAGTTGTCCCACATGATACATCATCCAGGGCTCTCTACAGGTAGCATAAGCATAACTTCAAGACTCCCAAAAGCATGTGTTGCAATGTGTAATGCTGTCATTAGACCAAGGCTCAAACCTACAGACAGTATTCATAAAGAAACGTGTGGTGCACAAGCAAAACCTTACCCTACCTCAGGGCTACCATCCCCAATATTTAGCTTGCTGATTCTAGTGTACACCTTTGGGTTTGCTGTTCATTCGCTGGAACCAGGCTGGCACGCATGGTGTTTGGAATTTAGAACACTGCAAAATAACACTCATGTGTGGCCCATAGTTGTCAAGCATCTGCATTAAGGCTCAGGATGGGGAAGGTGTCGGTTTGAAATACAACAGTGAACTGAAGCATACATCCAAAGCTTGCTAAGAATGGCTGTATCTGAAAACAGTGAAGGTTATGAATTGTGCCAGACATAACCCTGACTCTACAGCAATAGTGAAGCCACTGTGTGACCTCCAAGGGCAGTGCACATGAGCTGACCTTGCAATCTGGCAGAGTTGGGCAACATTTGTAGGGTAGAGTGACCAAATAATGACAAATGAAGATGGGCCATGCTAGTATACCCCTTTCAGGAAACGTGACTGCTGTAGTTCACTTAACATGTGCTTCAACAAACTATTGTGTTAAGGGTGTGCACACTTATGCAAACCACATATTGTATGCATCTCATTCAGCATCTGCATGACTAACACATTTGTTTGATACTGCATTGGATTGCACAGGTCATATGTTACATATCAGGTGTGTGTAATGTTAACAAATGCAGTATTGTGGCCGCACTGCATATCATAGAAGAGGCTGGCATGTCAACAAGGGTGTGTACACTCCTCATATCCACATTACACTTTGAAGGTTGTCAGTGTAACTGGATTTTATTGCACATACATGCACTGCTGATGATGACATCTGCAAATCAAAGGACAAGCATTAATTACTGACATCAGTCTTCATATCATCCCAGGTATGTCAGACAAACACATAGGGGCTGTGAGCAATACAGCAAACATGACTGCCACACATACACATATTAAGCAATGGTGTGTACACTTATGAGGTGTGTTGCACAGTACATGCCAGTGTGCTGTATAGGTGGACAGCAATACTGTGTTCATGGATACAGTGTGTTCCAGGGGAAGTGGCATCACCTACCAATGCAACTCATGCATCACAGAGTTGTAGAATGTTGGTAACACAGACTGAGTATGGCTGCAGTGCATGCTGTTGAGTGCAGTATGTCATGCATGTTAACTGTTGGGTAATGAGAGGTCTGTGTAATATCTTTGTGCCACCTCACTTGTAAGTAAGTGTGTGCGTGTGTGTGTGTGTGTGTGTGTGTGTGTGTGTGTGTGTGTGTGTGTGTGTGTAGAAGTAAACCATACTGTACAGGTCTTAATTGACATTTCTTGTCTGCCCCTCACAGGTGGTGAGGTGGGTCAGGGTCCCTCCTCCAGGCAAACTGATGTTGGTGTCCATACAGACACTGAAAATGATGACAGGTATGTTGAGGCACAGGTGGGATGTCAAAGGCCAAAACTGGCCATCATTTGACATCTCCCTGTTATCCACCCCATCTCTGCACACAGTCACAGTGCCTATAAATACCCCATCACCAGTGGCCATAGCAGAGGGACAGTTGGTGGTTGGTGGCAATGCACAGGACAGTGTGGTATCTATGGCTGCTGTGCCTAGACACAGCAACCATAGCTAGATGTCTGGCAGGGTATCACAAATGCAGATATACAGGGGTGCTCATTGGAGGGCTGCTGGTCATTGTACCCCTAGCAGAAGTGACACATCTGGTACCACCTGACGCATACTTCAGGCTGTCATGGAGGTGCAGGCACTTATGGAACAGTACACCAGACAGGGTCTGATGCTGCAGAGGGCTACTATTTCAGCTGTAACTGACAACATCTGTGATCTTGCAGGTGCCCTCCATTATTTTCAGAGTTCATGGATAGACGGTGGGGTGAGATGGTGGAACTCATCGACCATGGATTGTCCTTGCTAGAGCATGTGGTGGGAGTGCTGTGACAGCCACATGGACATAGGCCAGCAACACCATCAGCTGGAGGTCAACTTGGACATGCAAGTACACTAAGCTGCTCCTGTAGTGGCAGTACCAGCCCTAGCAGTGCAGGTGGGTGCTGTCTACACCACACCACAGCAGGCCACGTGCACATTGCCATGGCCAGTCCCAGGAGGGATCTGGTTCCAGTGGACATATGTCATCATCAGGGGAGAGTACCATATCATGGCTTGTACCTGGACGTCCCTGTGGAAACTCTGGCAGCATGTGTATGTATGTGTATGTTCAGTTGAAATGCACAGAATTAATAACATGGATCACAAGCAGTCTGGAAAATAGGATGTGCATGTTGTACATATGTGTAATTTCACTGTCACTGCATACAACAAAATAAAACATGTACTGCTACTGATTGTTGCATTGCCATGATGCTGATATGGGTACTACAGTAGGCATGCTTATAACATAGTAATCAAAGTAGTGTCCAGCTGTGTTATAACCCACTGTCCATGCCTACCACTAACAGCTATATCAGCACCTATATACAATGGATATCAAAGTGTACACACCCCTGTTGGAATGCCAGGTCTGTGTGCTGTATGCCAATGAGACCACAGAAAGTCATGTTAAAACATTTCTCACCTCAAATGTGACCCATAACCTGTACAATTCTATTGAAAAAGTAACAAAGCTGTTTCATGAATGGTGATCAACCATTGCCAAGTGAAGATGTGTTATGACTTAGAGTACAAACCAAGGAAAATGGATGCTGTAATCATCTCAGCAGGTGTTTACACAACACAGTGTAAGGATGTGCACACACATTCAACTGGCTTACTGTACTGAGCATTAATTCCCATATGTTTCCACTGGACAGGTTGTTATGTTTTTTATTGAACTGAGCAGGCTATAGGACACATCACAGGTAGGGATAGTGTTGACATGTGCTTTTGTGGGATCATGTTCCAATTGCACAAGTACCATGCATTGTAACAGGGGTGTGTATACTTCATATCCACTGTAGCTATATGGAATAAGCAGTACCTTACCTGTACAATCATCTTCCAGCAGCGATAAGGTAATCCCCCTTGGTGGACAGCACCAAGACACAAAGCACATAATAGGTTCCTATAGTGGTTGTACATGGACACATAGGTGCAGACCACAACTTGGAAGCAAGTGCACCTCAATCTGAGCAAGCATGCAGGTTCACAGGTGACTTCCCATAAGGCTGACTATGACTAGAAATTAGACATATCCAAATCACCAAGGCCAATTGCAACCATGTCTACACATATGTACGCAGTCTCAGAGCCAGTAACACAAGTCAACCTGTACTGGGGGTAAATCACACCTCATACACACATGCCATATATACAGCAACCTGCATCAAGCAGGATAGTTGGGAACAGTGGCACCCTGCCCACAACATTAGTACAGGGGGATATGCACATCACCCACACTCCTGCCCAAATCAATGGTGACCATGGACATAATGCTGACTGATGGCAGCAACAGCAAGTCTCCATGGGCCTTGAGAACATCACAGTTTGCCTCCTACATGAACACAGGCATGTGCTCACAGTTCCATCACACACTACAGTCAAACACTCACATGCCACCATTCACACACCATCCACATGGAAGATGGCCACTGTCATCCCTCTACACAGAAATGAATGGCGAATAGTGGATTATGCCAATAAGTATCCAACATTGGGGGAACTTGTCAGGTCAGGGCCAGGAATGTAATGCAAGATGTCAAAGCCATGATAGCTTACAGTGTTATTGTATAGTCTAGATTATTTGCAAGTTATATTCACTGTCGATGTGCACATGGACAACCATATGAGGTCCTGTGACCTTTTTTCCTGTTTATGTCTTCCAGGTACAATGCCCTGGGAATGCTTGCCTGCATTCACAAATCTGGAAAATGATGCAATTATCCAGTACGTCATCATGCATCATGCCATCCTCTTCAGCCACAAGGCCCAGGATCTGTGAGAGAGGACCACCCTGTGGAATGAGCTCGTCCACAGGGTAACGATGTCAGCCTGCACAATCAAAATTATCAGAAGGTGCAGCATCGATGCACTGATCTGATCCACCACACCCATCAGCATGCTGCTGCAGTTAGGAAGGACCAGCTAGCCACAGGTGGGGTCATGCCATCCATCCCGCACTGACACATGCTGAGGAGCTCCTTGCCGGCCTTGGGGCACCACCCACCAGCCAAGCCAGCATGCTGAAGACAGCATTGTGGAGGTGGGTGCCACCCACACAATGGACAAGGACCATGCAGGTAAGGCCCCAGGGAACATTACTAGACCACTGTTACTTATCATTTTCATCTGTAAAGTATCTACATGCATATGTCAGATAAGATAGTCTGTTGCTGCAGTGTAGTAATGAACAGATGTGCGTAATCTCTAGTATTGTGGGTTTGTATTGTTGATGTGCTGAAATGTTGCTCTCACCCTGTACCAATTCCACATGTGTGGCTACTGATATTATTTCTGTCTCAAAACAATGTAGGTCCCTCTGGTATACAACTGGGCAGCAACCTGTAGCTGGTGAGTATGGAGTTGTTTTGTTCAGGTTTGCCAATACACTGGCCATGTTATGGCCATGTTATTTGCCATGCACACATTTAACAGACCTACCCATAATGCATGCTGTACATGTTCACTTATTTTTGGTGTTAACTGCTCTGCATCACAGTGGTCACCATGGTGGCATATCTGAAGGGTATGTAAGAGTCCTGCAGTATACTTAACAACCTGTCAATGCAAGATGTTTGGACAGAGATGAGCATAATAGTGGGGCAAATGGCCTATAGTAGGGACATGTCTGAAACATTACCTGTATACAGTGGCTACAACAGTGTATACACCACTATTACAATGGTGACTATTCCTGATATAAACAACGGCAAATCACAATACCACATTCCACACATTTATAACCTGTAATGTGATCCTAACATCAGCAATGCATATGTACTATGGAATCCTATGTTAGGACAACAAATATGGGGAATTTATACATTAACAAACACTGGAAGAATATGTGTTCACACACTCCAAATAACATATTGTGGAAGCAACTTGCGATATATTGACAGCATTCAGTCTTCTTGAGTACACACCTTCCATAAAGTACAGGGGCTCAATGTCACACCAAGTAATGGTCTGCTGCCCAAGATGTAGTCCATGTCATCTGCCCACTCTCCTGCAACAGAGGCAGCTGTGGCTTTCACACATCTTACAAACCATGCAATGGATCCCATATCCGAAAAGTAGCACTCAGGAGTAGGAAAAGTAGCCTTACCTCACCATTGCATATACCATAGCAAACAGTGCAGACAGTCATGTTTGTGTGTATGAAGTATGGGACACCACTGATGGAGAAAATAAATAGATGCCCATCCAAAACAGATGATTAAAACATATTGCAAACTGGTCATGGAGGCTGCCCAGAAACATGCAACAATACTGAAGAACTGGCAGGAAAGTCTAGCAAGTACTGCCTGTGCACTACCTGTGTCAACAATTGCCTGCATTCTGCATAAGTGTGGCCCATAGGCTAGGGTAATCAGACAGAAGAGTTGTCCCACATGATACATCATCCAGGGCTCTCTACAGGTAGCATAAGCATAACTTCAAGACTCCCAAAAGCATGTGTTGCAATGTGTAATGCTGTCATTAGACCAAGGCTCAAACCTACAGACAGTATTCATAAAGAAACGTGTGGTGCACAAGCAAAACCTTACCCTACCTCAGGGCTACCATCCCCAATATTTAGCTTGCTGATTCTAGTGTACACCTTTGGGTTTGCTGTTCATTCGCTGGAACCAGGCTGGCACGCATGGTGTTTGGAATTTAGAACACTGCAAAATAACACTCATGTGTGGCCCATAGTTGTCAAGCATCTGCATTAAGGCTCAGGATGGGGAAGGTGTCGGTTTGAAATACAACAGTGAACTGAAGCATACATCCAAAGCTTGCTAAGAATGGCTGTATCTGAACACAGTGAAGGTTATGAATTGTGCCAGACATAACCCTGACTCTACAGCAATAGTGAAGCCACTGTGTGACCTCCAAGGGCAGTGCACATGAGCTGACCTTGCAATCTGGCAGAGTTGGGCAACATTTGTAGTGTAGAGTGACCAAATAATGACAAATGAAGATGGGCCATGCTAGTATACCCCTTTCAGGAAACGTGACTGCTGTAGTTCACTTAACATGTGCTTCAACAAACCATTGTGTTAAGGGTGTGCACACTTATACAAACCACATATTGTATGCATCTCATTCAGCATCTGCATGACTAACACATTTGTTTGATACTGCATTGGATTGCACAGGTCATATGTTACATATCAGGTGTGTGTAATGTTAACAAATGCAGTATTGTGGCCGCACTGCATATCATAGAAGAGGCTGGCATGTCAACAAGGGTGTGTACACTCCTCATATCCACATTACACTTTGAAGGTTGTCAGTGTAACTGGATTTTATTGCACATACATGCACTGCTGATGATGACATCTGCAAATCAAAGGACAAGCATTAATTACTGACATCAGTCTTCATATCATCCCAGGTATGTCAGACAAACACATAGGGGCTGTGAGCAATACAGCAAACATAACTGCCACACATACACATATTAAGCAATGGTGTGTACACTTATGAGGTGTGTTCCACAGTACATGCCAGTGTGCTGTATAGGTGGACAGCAATACTGTGTTCATGGATACAGTGTGTTCCAGGGGAAGTGGCATCACCTACCAATGCAACTCATGCATCACAGAGTTGTAGAATGTTGGTAACACAGACTGAGTATGGCTGCAGTGCATGCTGTTGAGTGCAGTATGTCATGCATGTTAACTGTTGGGTAATGAGAGGTCTGTGTAATATCTTTGTGCCACCTCACCTGTAAGTAAGTGTGTGTGTGTGTGTGTGTGTGTGTGTGTGTGTGTGTGTGTGTGTGTAGAAGTAAACCATACTGTACAGGTCTTAATTGACATTTCTTGTCTGCCCCTCACAGGTGGTGAGGTGGGTCAGGGTCCCTCCTCCAGGCAAACTGATGTCGGTGTCCATACAGACACTGAAAATGATGACAGGTATGTTGAGGCACAGGTGGGATGTCAAAGGCCAAAACTGGCCATCATTTGACATCTCCCTGTTATCCACCCCATCTCTGCACACAGTCACAGTGCCTATAAATACCCCATCACCAGTGGCCATAGCAGAGGGACAGTTGGTGGTTGGTGGCAATGCACAGGACAGTGTGGTATCTATGGCTGCTGTGCCTAGACACAGCAACCATAGCCAGATGTCTGGCACGGTATCACAAATGCAGATATACAGGGGCGCTCATTGGAGGGCTGCTGGTCATTGTACCCCTAGCAGAAGTGACACATCTGGTACCACCTGATGCATACTTCAGGCTGTCATGGAGGTGCAGGCACTTATGGAACAGTACACCAGACAGGGTCTGATGCTGCAGAGGGCTACTATTTCAGCTGTAACTGACAACATCTGTGATCTTGCAGGTGCCCTCCATTATTTTCAGAGTTCATGGATAGACGGTGGGGTGAGATGGTGGAACTCATCGACCATGGATTGTCCTTGCTAGAGCATGTGGTGGGAGTGCTGTGACAGCCACATGGACATAGGCCAGCAACACCATCAGCTGGAGGTCAACTTGGACATGCAAGTACACTAAGCTGCTCCTGTAGTGGCAGTACCAGCCCTAGCAGTGCAGGTGGGTGCTGTCTACACCACACCACAGCAGGCCACGTGCACATTGCCATGGCCAGTCCCAGGAGGGATCTGGTTCCAGTGGACATATGTCATCATCAGGGGAGAGTACCATATCATGGCTTGTACCTGGACGTCCCTGTGGAAACTCTGGCAGCATGTGTATGTATGTGTATGTTCAGTTGAAATGCACAGAATTAATAACATGGATCACAAGCAGTCTGGAAAATAGGATGTGCATGTTGTACATATGTGTAATTTCACTGTCACTGCATACAACAAAATAAAACATGTACTGCTACTGATTGTTGCATTGCCATGATGCTGATATGGGTACTACAGTAGGCATGCTTATAACATAGTAATCAAAGTAGTGTACAGCTGTGTTATAACCCACTGTCCATGCCTACCACTAACAGCTATATCAGCACCTATATACAATGGATATCAAAGTGTACACACCCCTGTTGGAATGCCAGGTCTGTGTGCTGTATGCCAATGAGACCACAGAAAGTCATGTTAAAACATTTCTCACCTCAAATGTGACCCATAACCTGTACAATTCTATTGAAAAAGAAACAAAGCTGTTTCATGAATGGTGATCAACCATTGCCAAGTGAAGATGTGTTATGACTTAGAGTACAAACCAAGGAAAATGGATGCTGTAATCATCTCAGCAGGTGTTTACACAACACAGTGTAAGGATGTGCACACACATTCAACTGGCTTACTGTACTGAGCATTAATTCCCATATGTTTCCACTGGACAGGTTGTTATGTTTTTTATTGAACTGAGCAGGCTATAGGACACATCACAGGTAGGGATAGTGTTGACATGTGCTTTTGTGGGATCATGTTCCAATTGCACAAGTACCATGCATTGTAACAGGGGTGTGTATACTTCATATCCACTGTAGCTATATGGAATAAGCAGTACCTTACCTGTACAATCATCTTCCAGCAGCGATAAGGTAATCCCCCTTGGTGGACAGCACCAAGACACAAAGCACATAATAGGTTCCTATAGTGGTTGTACATGGACACATAGGTGCAGACCACAACTTGGAAGCAAGTGCACCTCAATCTGAGCAAGCATGCAGGTTCACAGGTGACTTCCCATAAGGCTGACTATGACTAGAAATTAGACATATCCAAATCACCAAGGCCAATTGCAACCATGTCTACACATACGACGCAGTCTCAGAGCCAGTAACACAAGTCAACCTGTACTGGGGGTAAATCACACCTCATACACACATGCCATATATACAGCAACCTGCATCAAGCAGGATAGTTGGGAACAGTGGCACCCTGCCCACAACATTAGTACAGGGGGATATGCACATCACCCACACTCCTGCCCAAATCAATGGTGACCATGGACATAATGCTGACTGATGGCAGCAACAGCAAGTCTCCATGGGCCTTGAGAACATCACAGTTTGCCTCCTACATGAACACAGGCATGTGCTCACAGTTCCATCACACACTACAGTCAAACACTCACATGCCACCATTCACACACCATCCACATGGAAGATGGCCACTGTCATCCCTCTACACAGAAATGAATGGCGAACAGTGGATTATGCCAATAAGTATCCAACATTGGGGGAACTTGTCAGGTCAGGGCCAGGAATGTAATGCAAGATGTCAAAGCCATGATAGCTTACAGTGTTATTGTATAGTCTAGATTATTTGCAAGTTATATTCACTGTCGATGTGCACATGGACAACCGTATGAGGTCCTGTGACCTTTTTTCCTGTTTATGTCTTCCAGGTACAATGCCCTGGGAATGCCTGCCTGCATTCACAAATCTGGAAAATGATGCAATTATCCAGTACGTCATCATGCATCATGCCATCCTCTTCAGCCACAAGGCCCAGGATCTGTGAGAGAGGACCACCCTGTGGAATGAGCTCGTCCACAGGGTAACGATGTCAGCCTGCACAATCAAAATTATCAGAAGGTGCAGCATCGATGCACTGATCTGATCCACCACACCCATCAGCATGCTGCTGCAGTTAGGAAGGACCAGCTAGCCACAGGTGGGGGTCATGCCATCCATCCCGCACTGACACATGCTGAGGAGCTCCTTGCCGGCCTTGGGGCACCCACCCACCAGCCAAGCCAGCATGCTGAAGACAGCATTGTGGAGGTGGGTGCCACCCACACAATGGACAAGGACCATGCAGGTAAGGCCCCAGGGAACATTACTAGACCACTGTTACTTATCATTTTCATCTGTAAAGTATCTACATGCATATGTCAGATAAGATAGTCTGTTGCTGCAGTGTAGTAATGAACAGATGTGCGTAATCTCTAGTATTGTGGGTTTGTATTGTTGATGTGCTGAAATGTTGCTCTCACCCTGTACCAATGCCACATGTGTGGCTACTGATATTATTTCTGTCTCAAAACAATGTAGGTCCCTCTGGTGTACAACTGGGCAGCAACCTGTAGCTGGTGAGTATGGAGTTGTTTTGTTCAGGTTTGCCAATACACTGGCCATGTTATGGCCATGTTATTTGCCATGCACACATTTAACAGACCGACCCATAATGCATGCTGTACATGTTCACTTATTTTTGGTGTTAACTGCTCTGCATCACAGTGGTCACCATGGTGGCATATCTGAAGGGTATGTAAGAGTCCTGCAGTATACTTAACAACCTGTCAATGCAAGATGTTTGGACAGAGATGAGCATAATAGTGGGGCAAATGGCCTACAGTAGGGACATGTCTGAAACATTACCTGTATACAGTGGCTACAACAGTGTGTACACCACTATTACAATGGTGACTATTCCTGATATAAACAACGGCAAATCACAATACCACATTCCACACATTTATAACCTGTAATGTGATCCTAACATCAGCAATGCATATGTACTATGGAATCCTATGTTAGGACAACAAATATGGGGAATTTATACATTAACAAACACTGGAAGAATATGTGTTCACACACTCCAAATAACATATTGTGGAAGCAACTTGCGATGTATTGACAGCATTCAGTCTTCTTGAGTACACACCTTCCATAAAGTACAGGGGCTCAATGTCACACCAAGTAATGGTCTGCTGCCCAAGATGTAGTCCATGTCATCTGCCCACTCTCCTGCAACAGAGGCAGCTGTGGCTTTCACACATCTTATAAACCATGCAATGGATCCCATATCCGAAAGGTAGCACTCAGGAGTAGGAAAAGTACCCTTACCTCACCATTGCATATACCATAGCAAACAGTGCAGACAGTCATGTTTGTGTGTATGAAGTATGGGACATCACTGATGGAGAAAATAAATAGATGCCCATCCAAAACAGATGATTAAAACATATTGCAAACTGGTCATGGCGGCTGCCCAGAAACATGCAACAACACTGAGGAACTTGCAGGAATGTCTAGCAAGTACTGCCTGTGCAGTACCTGTGTCAGCAATTGCCTGCATTCTGCATAAGTGTGGCCTATAGGCTAGGGTAATTAGACAGAAGAGTTGTCCCACATGATACATCATCCAGGGCTCTCTACAGGTAGCATAAACATAACTTCAAGACTCCCAAAAGCAAGTGTTGCAATGTGTAATGCTGTCATTAGACCAACGCTCAAACCTACAGACAGTATTCAAAAAGATACGTGTGGTGCACAAGCAATACCTTACCCTACCTCAGAGCTACCATCCCCAATATTTAGCTTGCTGATTCTAGTGTACACCTTTGGGTTTGCTGTTTTTTAGCTGGAACGAGGCCGGTACGCATGGTGTTTGGAATTTGGAACACTGCAAAATAACACTCATGTGTGGCCCATAGTTGTCAAGCATCTGCAATAAGGCTCAGGATGGGGAAGGTGTCGGTTTGAAACACAACAGTGACCTGAAGCATACATCCAAAGCTTGCTAAGAATGGCTGTATCTGAACACAGTGAAGGTTATGAATTGTGCCAGACATAACCCTGACTCTACAGCAATAGTGAAACCACTGTGTGACCTCCAAGGGCAGTGCACATGAGCTGACCTTGCAATCTGGCAGAGTTAGGCAACATTTGTAGGGTAGAGTGACCAAATAATGACAAATGAAGATGGGCCATGCTAGTATACCCCTTTCAGGAAAAGTGACTGCTGTAGTTCACTTAACATGTGCTTCAACAAACCATTGTGTTAAGGGTGTGCACACTTATGCAAACCACATATTGTATGCATCTCATTCAGCATCTGCATGACTAACACATTTGTTTGATACTGCATTGGATTGCACAGGTCATATGTTACATATCAGGTGTGTGTAATGTTAACAAATGCAGTATTGTGGCCACACTGCATATCATAGAAGAGGCTGGCATGTCAACAAGGGTGTGTACACTCCTCATATTCACATTACACTTTGAAGGTTGTCAGTGTGACTGGATTTTATTGCACATACATGCACTGCTGATGTTGAGATCTGAAAATCAAAGGACAAGCATTAATTACTGACATCAGTCTTCATATCATCCCAGGTATGTGTCGGACAAACACATAGGGGATGTGAGCAATACAGCAAACATAACTGCCACACATATACATATTCAGCAATGGTGTGTACACTTATGAGGTGTGTTGCACAGTACATGCCAGTGTGCTGTATAGGTGCACAGCAATACTGTGTTCATGGATACAGTGTGTTCCAGGGGAAGTGGCTTCACCTACCAATGCAACTCATGCATCACAGAGTTGTAGAATGTTGGTAACACAGACTGAGTATGGCTGCAGTGCATGCTGTTGAGTGCAGTATGTCATGCATGTTAACTGTTGGGTAATGAGAGGTCTGTGTAATATCTTTGTGCCACCTCACCTGTAAGTAAGTGTGTGTGTGTGTGTGTGTGTGTGTGTGTGTGTGTGTGTGTGTGTGTGTGTAGAAGTAAACCATATTGTACAGGTCTTAATTGACATTTCTTGTCTGCCCCTCACAGGTGGTGAGGTGGGTCAGGGTCCCTCCTCCAGGCAAACTGATGTCGATGTCCATACAGACCCTGAAAATTATGATAGGTGTGTTGAGGCACAGGTGGGTTGTCAGAGGCCAAAACTGCACCATCATTTGACATCTCCCTGTTATCCACCCCATCTCTGCACACAGTCACAGTGCCTATAAATACCCCATCACCAGTGGCCATAGCAGAGGGACAGTTGGCGGTTGGTGGCAATGCACAGGACAGTGTGGTATCTATGGCTGCTGTGCCTAGACACAGCAGCCATAGCCAGATGTCTGGCAGGGTATCACAAATGCAGATATACAGGGGTGCTCGTTGGAGGGCTGCTGGTCATCGTGCCCCTAGCAGAAGTGACACATCTGGTACCACCTGATGCATACTTCAGGCTGTCATGGAGGTGCAGGCACTTATGGAACAGTACACCAGACAGGGTCTGATGCTGCAGAGGGCTACTATTTCAGCTGTAACTGACAACATCTGTGATCTTGCAGGTGCCCTCCATTATTTTACAGAGTTCATGGATAGACGGTGGGGTGAGATGGTGGAACTCATCGACCATGGATTGTCCTTACTAGAGCATGTGGTGGGAGTGCTGTGACAGCCACATGGACGTAGGCCAGCAACACCATCAGCTGGAGGTCAACTTGGACATGCAAGGACACTAAGCCGCTCCTGTAGTGGCAGTACCAGCCCTAGCAGTGCAGGTGGGTGCTGTCTACACCACACCACAGCAGGCCATGTGCACATTGCCCTGGCCAGTCCCAGGAGGGATCTGGTTCCAGCAGACATATGTCATCATCAGGGGAGAGTACCATATCATGGCTTGTACCTGGATGTCCCCATGGAACCTCTGGCAGGCACAGTTCTCATGTCCATTGCCAAAGGTAGTGAACTGCACACCCTGCCAGGTATGGTCTGCAGCTGTCCAACAAACACCTGTATAGGGCAGCCGAATGGCAGAACTGTGTGCATGCATACTCACACACAATACAAACTCACCTAGGGCAACCCCATACCTACACACACCACATCACCATGGCCATATCAGTAATTAAAATCCCTCACTCACACACATGGTGTCAAATGTATGGCCCAGCCTAGGTCTCTGGCAAACCAATAACACACCCTGTGCATATGATGGTACCTGTGCCATATTCCTGTCATCCATAACATCGATGTAGGGACAGGCTAACATGATTCTGATGCACATGGTGACTGTACTACAGTGTACCAATGTACTGCTGTGTAACATGTTGTCAGCAGTAACATTTATTACAAGTCAGGAAGTGTAGCTGTTCAGCCATGATGCATTATAGCTGTTATTAACACTCAGTGATCATGGTCTCCATAATATTATCCATTTGTGCTCTAGGTTTCCATGTGTCAGTAGGAGGATGGTCTGATGTCATATCTCACAAGGGGTATGGCACTGTGATGACACCTTGTCTGTGCCATATCCTGGGTACAGGTGAATACATGTCACAGGTCTGTATAACAGTTACTGCCTGTGCCACATGACTGATTGGTCTTGGGGTGGTGTATAATAGGTGAGTGCATGGTGGCTGCTGTTAGCAGCCCTTCTACAGTAGACAATGGTAGTTGTACTGGGTGGTACACACCACATGTTTATGTATAACACACACAGAGGCTTTGTTGTTGATGCACTACACAGAGAATACTGTAAACATGGATGTATGTACTAGTGCAAGGAACCCATTGTAGCCTATGTAATTCCACCAAGCCAGACTACGCAGAACAACACATTGTGGAATAAGCAGTCCGCTAGTTTAATGTCACTGATGATGGTACCGGCAGGGTATATGTCCCCTTCCCCAATGTAGTGCAATCCTCAACTCAGTAAACAAATGTGTGCTGGTGTGAGTGGTACACCCCTACCGTTTGAAGGGTGAGAGGTGCTGTTGAGCAACAGATAGTGTGATAGACAACTACCTAACCTGTTAACATGAACTGTACAGTATTACGGCCAGCTATGCGGGGGATATACTCAACAGTAACTGCAACGATGTTGGCTGTGTCCAGAAAAGCCACACCCAACTATATATACCAATCACAATATCACTGCACACGTATACGGTGGGGACGAGGCCATTTACACATCTAACACTAGTTGTGATGGAATGTATGTCCACAGGATGATACCTGTGAAATGTTATCATGTGCCATGCAGTTCTTGGACAAATGACCCCTGGAACATGTATATTCTGCAACCTGAAGTAGATCCTTCCACATACACGCACACTCTTCCTTACAACACTGGGACTAGACACCTACCTAGGTATGTAGTGCTACTGATGTGTGTGGCTGTAATTGCACACACCACACAGCTTTTAGGATGATGTGTGTTCCAGGTTACATGTTACATGCAGAACATCCCCAGGGATGTACAGTTTGGTAATGGGGGATGTAATGGTTGTTTATGGACAAGTACATAGTGTGACATACTGTTGTATACACAATGACAAACACATAACAGTCAGATACACATCTGAGAGACCTGGGCCTATCAGTGCTAACTACCTTGTCAGTGAGTCCATTGTGTTACAGTTAGGTTGCACACAGCACATGCATAACTGGGCTGGATAGTGTTATCAGTTGCCAGTATGGTTGATGGTGACAGTGGTCACCATACAATGGTACATGGGACATGTACCAAGGGTACCATGGTGTAATGACAGTATACCCAGCACCCACACCCCACTGTGGATATTTTACGGACTGGAACCCATGATGACACTCAGACATACCCACCATCACACATTCACCAGGACTGCTGTACTACCCCTTGTCCATCCCAAGAGTGCTACTGCAGGGATATGCATCAAATGCACATGCCACAGGCATAGTAGGGTGATGCATTGTCATGCCTCCCCTACAGGCAGCAGCATCACTATCCCTAATACTGTGTGGCAATGCATATTGTAATAGGAGTATGTGGCCTCAGAATACTGTACCCTACATATATACACACATGCACACGTACACTTGCCAGAACTCAATGGGTATCCCTTGCCTACCCACCCATTTGTACAACAGTGCTGTGCTGGTACTGCAAGGCCCAGGTAGCCCTTAGGGAGATGACCGTAACAAGGAACATGTAATGTCTGGTACAGCAGCAGCCACATCTAACTATGGAAATGGGGGGTGCCGTGGGTGTGAAGGGCCTCAGGGTATTCCCAACTACAGGTCTACAAACACACAGACACTGATATTCTCAGTAATGCACACGCACATATTTGTCAGTACTGGGGTGCATTGGTGCAGGTGTCCATAGGTGTGTACCAGGCTATTGTCCATGGAGAGATGGGAAGTGTAGGGGATGAGTGTACAGTGGTATCATGCCACCTGCTATGTGCCAGCAGGCCATCTGTCAACAGACACCACTGGCGTGATTTTCAGTGTGAGAGTGACATGCATCAGCCAATCATCTGGGTGCCTCTTGCAGTGGGTTAGTGAGGTGCTCCAGTTGACATATATGCAATATGTATTACATAACATGGTCAGTGTCTGTCTTGGAGACCTGTATGCAAGCATGTTCTGTTGACTGTGGTAGTGTAATTGAGGTATCCATGGCATGTAGTGCATACAGGATGTAGAGACATCTCTGGCATTTATAACACAGCTGGGCAGACATGACAGTGTCAGTCAAGCATAGATTGCCTGTAAGTATCCAAGATGGATACCTGACATCTGCACATCTGTACAGAGGACTGACAGACATCAGCTAGCGAACTGGCTATGCCTTAGGATGAATGTTTTGACAGACAGATGTCTGACACCAATAGGTATGCCATTACTACATGACAGCAGCCTTCACTGACATGTGCTATACACATAGTAGTCTACAGTTATTTTCCACATGTCAGATCATTATCCAGTAGGAAATATTTAATGAGACACAGCTCACACACCAGGAACATGACAGTGAGGACTCAGAGTCCATCTTTGCATGCAGGGGTGTTTGTTTCCAGTACTACAATTAGCAATCTACTCTTACTTGGGAAAGCACTGTCAACAGTAGTAACGTAATGACACACTACATGCCAGTGTGACTGCATATAACCTGGGATACTAACCATGTACGTAACACATTAACATGGATAAGAGTATTGTACAAGCCATATATACTCAAGTGTCCCAGACAGTAGACTCGCACCACTTGCTACTGTAATGACAGCACATAGACGCATGTTATGTTCATGGCATTACATACACTTATTACAGATGTCATTACCCAGCTATGTTATTAGACTGGAATGTGAGCACTGGTTACCAGGGCTGAGCCATGCTTAGCATGTGTCAGCATTGCTGCAATATTATAGCTAAGCACATTTGCGCACTAATAAGCGAAGCCTATACGGTCTAAGCGCCTGTACATTTAACTGTACCTTAGCACCGCTTAACTTTACTCAAACCCACACAAACATGCATAAAGCTGCTCAAAACTGCCTTAACCCCTCTGTATCCAACAGCCCTTGTCTGCCCAGCAAGAAAATAAACAGCTCTTTCAGTCTTGAACCCAGGATCCTGTGCACTATAGTCACAGCAGTTAACTACTACGCCATCACAGCTGTGAAGACAGCTGTTGTTTTTCTTATATATCTGTCAGTATACATATTGAATAGTATTGAACAATTGCTGTGACTTCTAATATTGTGTAGTACTTGTTAGTAATATTACTGTTGCATCACATATGTTGTTATATCTAAATATACACATATCAGATACATACTGTGTGATATGTGTAGACATATATAGATATGTATATGATATATATATATATATATATATATATATATATATATATATATATATATATATATATATATATATATATATATATATATATATATATATATATATATATATTAAAATATATGTGTGTGTGTGTGTGTGTGTGTGTGTGTGCATGTGTTTGTGTGTGTATGTGTGCATATATGTTTAACATATGCATATATGTTTAACATATGTCCAGAAAATGGCGTGGATCCATACTTCAGCACCAATAGTCTCAACCTCTTAGTGCAAGGGAATGTCATGTACGTATTGCAGATATATATGTAGACTGTTGCTACTGTAACAGGGGGTTTCTTAACAGAAATGTGTGTGGGAGGTCACATCTGCTATTGACATGTACGCCATCAGTTACTGACAGACATCCTAAGGTCATCATAGTACAGTACCACTGATATCACAGTAATGGCCCTGTGGAATACAGCAGAGATATGACCAATAAATGTGGACAGTCTGACACACTCTGGTCAGTCCAGAGGTATACACAGAACCCCTTAGTGCAAGACATGTGAACCAAGCCTGACAATGTGGATGTTAACAGCCATGTAAATGTGTATATGACGTAAATATTAGAATACATATGCCCACACACTTTATGCATTCACACACTCTTGTCTGTCCTGACACATAATAACCAGTGGTGCAGAGGTCACATGGCCACATACTTCCCAGTAGTTAGTGACATACAGCTGTACAACATCTCACTGCTTTGTCAGAAATATATGACAGTTATGGTGGCCCAGCAGCAGTTCATCTGGCAAATACCTGCACATAATCACACTGGGTAAGTACACAAAGCTGCTAGGCATGTAACAAAGCACTGTGCAAACTACAGGCAGACTGCCACAACACTGGCCTATATTTCTTATGGGGGAATACACATGTATCTGCATATATAGCAGGCTCTACAGACATGTCACAGCACAGAGTAACAGACACCTGTGTGAAAGTGCATTCCCACAACCAATGTGAACACAGCCACATATGGTAAGCAAGCTTAATATACAGTACATGGACTGTCTGATCAGCACCATCCTATGTGCCACTCACCCAGTAACCCTACATATACTGGGCCACTACACAGTGTTGTCTGATGCCTGTCTGCGGTATGGGACATGTGTGTGTTTGGCCCTACAAACATATAAGCCGATAGGGTACCATACTCTGGAGCAGCATGTAACATCAGATAGAACAGGACCAAGAACAATGACATATACCACAGTCTGTACACAGGCGAAGGTACATATTTGCAATACACACACTGTTGACAATCACCATAAGTACACAGACCTCACTACTGTACACACAACCACAGAATGCCCAGGTTATGTCCTCAAATATAACCCCTACTATATATAACATTTCAAGCAGTCTGATATCGTACCAGCTTATCTGATATGATGTAAATAAATAATGGTTTCCAGAACATATGCACCTCTTACTGCATGACATATGTACAAAGGTTGACAGAGTTGTGGCTAGAGGCACAATCACATGGCCGATATTGATATGTTGCTGTGATAACCTCATACATTTACTGTTGTAAAAGGGTTTGTTGTGACATATGTCCTATTTGGGATATGAAGTCAGTAATTCTCATGGCTGTCACCATGTACTGACTGCAATCCTAAGACTATGCTTCTGTAGTTCTAAGATAGGTAATCTTTAAGTAACACAAGGCACATAAGACTCCAAACACTGGCCAGTCTGCAGATAACCCTACAGGTGGGAGTTTCCTCAAACAGATAACACTGTCATGACAGGTATTAAATCATGTAGATCAGTCATATCCACACAAACCATATTAAACCAACATTACTCCAAATGCAGAAGAGCAAAACTTACATTCTGTAGTCATGTCTGGAAGACCCCCCCCCTCCTGTCTGTTGGCCTGTCTCCACAGTGTATGTTGTTAGAGGTATAGCCCACTACCATCTGTGATGCTGTTTGCCAAAAACGGACATGAAGGCCTGCTCACAGTGAATAAAAGGGCCAATGTCCACATGATGTTCCTAGTTACTGGAGTATGTTTCCATGCAATTGGCTATGGGAATGTTACCACAGCTGTTTGACATGCAATCAGCTAGTGGGGGACTGCAATTTTTCACAGGCCATCAGCTGATCATGAGCAACACTTACAAAACACAAGCTGCTGCCTAAGCAAAGCAGGTGTACATCTCCACATCCCCCAGAGAAGGAGTGAGAGACAGACAGAGACAAAGTAATACAGGGAGGGGGTAGGAGAGTAAAATCTAAGCATGTTTGTGTTACACATTTACCAGTACAGGGATTCAAACCCCTGCCTGACTAAGTATTACTATTACATGTCTCTGCAGTTATTGCATGCACCACAGAGGTTACATGTCAGAGTTGTCCAAAGGTATATTTGACTGTGAGTGACATCAGCAACAGTGATAAAGGAGGGATAAGGTATGTGTAGTACATGTGCCTGTCCAGAAGAACAGGTGTCAAGGTCAACACAGCCACACTCTCTCAGGGACTCAGACACATTATCACAGTTGGCAGGGTCAGGATTTGACTTCCTTACTAGCTAGTTTGCCAAAATACAGTAATATGCAGGTATCACATGCACCACAGAGGTTATCAGGCTGATATATGGGCAAAGGGTATGTCAAGTTGTCTGACATCAAAAGGCATGCTTCAGTAGGCCAATGAGAGGTGTAGTGAATGTGCATGGCATCCAAATCATTATACTCCACACACACACACACACACACACACACACACACACACACACACACACACACACAAAGGTTTGCCTGTACTGACATGCATGGGTGGACTGCTTCACAGGTGTGTAGTGGTTGACTGTGCCAGAAGGTTGCACAAGGCTAGATAAAGGGTATACCTAGGCATCAGGCCACATGACAGTGGTCTGCAATGTGGCTCGGGGGTGTAGTGTCTGGATTGGCCCACACAGGTGGGTATTGTATTCATCATCTACTCATCTGGGTTACTATTGTGGGTGGCCAATGCTGTGCAATTCTTGTCATGTACATGTTCTATATTCCATACCATGGACGGTGTCTGGGATGTACACACATCCCACATGCATGTTTTGTGTCATGTGGAAGTGTACCTGGGGTGACTGGGGCATGTTGTGTAGACAGATTGCTATCATCAGATGTGCCATTTCTGACCTCATGTGGTGAGAACTGGCAATGGACACCAGGTTGACGCTGCACTTACATTGACAGCATGATACAAGCATTTGCTGGTGCCAGGGACATCTGTCCATACAGGACATGCGTATAAGGCATGGTATGTCCTTTGTGGGTTACATTTGCTGGCTCGAAAGTTGTTGCAGGCATCCAGTGGGGTACATAGCGAAAGAGCACTGTATGCAATGATTTGCCTATTGTAGGGATGGAATAGGGTGCCATGTCCTCTGTAGTCTACTGCAAGCACACCATGGTTACTATCTGTGGGCAATATGCAGGGAACTACCAACATAGTGGTTGTTGCCTAGCAAAGTGTGTTTGTGTATGAGACATGGGTGGAGAGTGTTCTCTGGGTAATACAAGGGTTGCCTATATTGTTCCCCAAGCCATGGCGTCACATGGAGGGGTATGGTTTGTCTACCCCAGCCTCTCTGCTGATTGACATCTGTTATCATTGTAAGGTGGACAGTGTGACATATAATAGGCCCACCATATAAGAAATTTGCAAAACCCACTCTACCATGAGTCCTGTTATTACACACTCACAGCTACTTCCACATGGGACACTTACCACACACACACACACACACACACACACACACACACACACACACACACACACACACACACACACACACACACACACACACACAGAGTCTCACAGTTACCATGTCTGGGACTAGAAGCCCTACCTAACTAGTATATCACAGTACAACATTATGCAGTTATAGTACATGCCACAGAGACTACTGGGCTACTCCAGCCCCAAAGGTGTAATTCAAAGTGAATGACATCAGCAGGCTTATCAAAGTAGGGCAATGGAAATTGTAGTGACTGTGAATGGCCTCAAAAGCAATGATCTCTACACAGACAAACAAAGCTTTACAATTGCCATGTCTGGGATTAGAACTCCTACCTAACAAACATGCACATCACACTACAGCATTATGCATTATGCAGTTATAGCATGCGCCACAGAGCTTATTAGACTACTGCTTCCCCAAAGGTGTATATCAAAGTGAATGACATCAGCAGGCTTGCCAAAGTAGGGCAATGGAAGATATAGTGACTGTGAATGGCCTCAAAAGCATTGATCCCTACACTGACAAACAAACACATACACACACAAAGTTTTACAGTTGCCATCTTTAGGATTAGAACACCTACCTAATTAGTACATCACACTACAGTATTGCACAGTTACAGCATGTGCCACAGAGCTTACTGGTCTCTTCTTTCCCCAAAGGTATATTTCAAAGTGAATGACATCAGCAGGCTTGCCAAGGTTGGGCAATGGAAAGTGTAAGTCATTGGTTCATAGGTTCATAGGTTGGTACTAGGCTATCAGCCCTCGAGGCTATACAAGCCTAGCCATGACAATTCCCTTGCTATGTCTTCCCACAATATTTACTTTCCCTGTCTAGCAGGGCAACTGACGTGATCCCTGGGGTCAATTTCCTATCTCCCATCCACTCATCAAGGTTCCTTTTGAAGAGGTCCAAAGAGGCACTCTGCTTGACATGTATGGGCAGTCTACTACAGAGTCTGGGGAGTCTCTGGGTCAGGAACACATCCTTCCAGCATGTATTGATCAGGTGCGGCTCGTCCTATCGGACTGCCAGACTGCAGCCCTCCCACCTAGAAAATAACAAAAAAAAAATCTGTAAAACATAAAAACAAAGACTGCCTTTACCAGCAGTCCTGATAAGGACACAGAGGTACCCAACAATCATTGCTGTGAGGTACCAGGAATCTGTGTGGTGACGACTGCACACAACAGAGGAGCTCCGGACTGCTTCAGCCAGGACCAATGAGGAGGACTGAGCTGCTCTCGTGGGACATTTTCAGTGCACAGGCTTTGGGTAGGTGTGTGGATTGTGGGCTTGCTTGCTGTTCAGTCACTGGATCAAAGGATTCGTGGATCGGTCTGTTTGTTCAGTCGGTGGTGTGTGTGTGTGTGTGTGTGTGTGTGTGTGTGTGTGTGTGTGTGTGTGTGTGTGTGTGTGTGTGTGTGTGATGCCCCAGTTACTATATACTGGTGGCTAGAGAGAACAAATGTTGGTGGGTAGAGATACTCAGGCTTGAACCCTGTACCTTGTATGCAGGTGTTAAGGACCTGAATTCCCTACCCACCACCATTTGTAAAAAAAAAAAAATTGCAGATTTTTGCCTCATATGTGATCTGATCTGTTCCTCATAATATCTGTGGTTTCTAAATGCTGCAATGCTTGAAATTTGATGGTGCAGTGGTAGCATTGTTGCCTCACAGCTGCAGGTGTTCAGGTTTGATTCTTGGCTGGAGTGCCTTCTGTGTGGGGTCTGTATCTTCTCCCTGTGTTTGTGTGGGTTTGCTTTTGTGTCCTCCCATGTTACAAAGACATGTCTGCATTATTTCTTCCTGGGCCTCTGCTGAAAATGTTTTTTTTTTGTTCCAAGTCAGATTGTCCTTATTAACAAATGTTAAATAAAATTGACAGGCATTTGAATTTCAGACTTCAGGTTTCTGAATGTTTAATTCCTTGCATATTTGGTGGTGCAGTGGTAGCATTGTTGCCTCACAGCTATAGGTTTTCTGACTGGGGTTCCTTCTCTGTCGATTCTGCATCTCATCCCTGTGTTTGTGTGGATTTGTTCTGGTGTCCTGCCATTTTACAAAGACATGTGTCTGCAGTATTTCTCCCTGGGCCTCTGCTGAAAATTGTTTTGTTCCGTCAGAAGTAAAATTGACATTGAATTTCAGACTTCATATTCTTCAGAAAATGCATAGTAACACAACCTTTTACACAACCTTTTATTTTAGCAATTTTCTAAGATGAATATTTGAAATTTGTCCTTATTTTTGGGACTGTATTACCCCATTATTGGCTTTGTCCAGTTTTTCTGTGCTAAGGTTGACAGCTATGGCAAGAACTGAATTCACTGAATATGTTTGAGGGCTGTATTCCCTCATTACTGGGTTTGTCCAGGTGTTTTGTGCTAAGATGTTGACTGCTATGTTGAGAACTGAATTCATTAATTGATAGCCATTTAAGTTTCAGTCTTCATCTCTTTCACAAAGCAGCTGATTTGGCATAGTGGTATGCTGCTCTGACTGTTTTGCACAGGGACCTTGGCAGTAAAATGTATGGTGGTAACGCAGCATTTTTCTTTCACAAAGCAGGTGATTTGGCATAGTGGTATGTTGCTCTGACTGCTTTGCACAGGGACATTGGTAGCAAAATGTATGGTGGTAACACAGCATTTTTCTTTCACAAAGCAGCTGATTTGGCATAGTGGTATGTTGTTCTGACTCTTTTGCGCAGGGACCTTGGCAGTAAAATGTATGGTGGTAACACAGCATTTTATTCTAGCAACTTTCCAAGATTATACAAGCAATGTTTAATGTGTCCCTGGTTTTTGGCCTTTTGACCCCCCCCCCTCAATAAATTTGGCTTTTTCCAGATTTCTTGTGCTGCGAAGTTGAGATGCAGTTGAGTATTGAGTAGATTTCACAAGGAGCTGAGAGCTGCAGGGGAAGAGAAGTTTAGTGCTGCTTATGCTAAGTCAGCTTGCATTGTTAATTGCACAACAGGTGCTGTACTTGCTTTTGATGCAGAAGGTTGTTGGTTCTACTCCCACAAGGGTTGAATGCTGCCGTACTGAAAAAGTTAATATACTATGAGCCTGTTATCAGTTTGCCATCCATTTCCTATTGCAATATTACTAGCTTATCATTTTTAATGTAATATAGGCAATTTATTCCTCAGGGGCATCAGACGCTTTATTTTTCGATTAAACCATGAAATATAAAGGTGTTTGCTAGCAGCAACCTCTTCATTAGTTACAGATTTATTTAATGTGGAATTATTTAGATGACTTTTTTACTTCAGAGATTGTGCATATTTACTGATAATGGTGGACTGTAGAATTGTGCATATTTACTGATAATGGTGGACTGTAGAAGTTTGAGTAGACTTATGATGGAAATGTTCTGAACTGGGCAGTTTTGTCATTACTGGTGCCTGCATTTTGTTTCATTGTTTACTGGAAAAATGTTCAAAACAATAGGAAGGTGTATCAAAGAGCACATGTATGTTTCATATGCAAAATAAAAGTTTAAATGAAGTCCAAATCATCATAGAAGTAAATCAGTATGCACATTAGTGTTCATGGTAAATGGAGTGAAATAGATCATTGGAATGGCTGCAGGGGGAGGCTCCATGATTTTGTGAGGGAGAAGGGTGGCAAACTTAAAGACAGCCCCAGCTGAACTATACCTCCCAACTGTCCAGATTTTCAAAGAATGAATAGATTTTTGCTTCTTATTTTTGGTTTGCTCCTCATAAAATTTGTGGTTTTCTGGCAAAATCATTTAGGAATTAAGTCACTAAATAATGACACACTGAGTTTCAGACTTCATAACCTTCAGAGAAATGCATGCTAAAGTAAGACCTGTTGTTCTATCAACTGTCTCAGTTTATGCAAGAGCAATTTTTAGTACTGTTTATATGTTCCCCCAATATATTTGGCCTGATTTTGGCTCAAAATGTTGCTCTTCACCTAATAATCCCTCCACAAAATAGTAATTTTGGAAGAAAACATGGAGGGTTTACAATTAAGAAATAACTGTAATAATCAGAGCTATAGATTACTTTTATTTCAGAAATGCATGCAGATTATTTTATTTTGTCAGCTACTTAAGTTGACAGTACTAATATTAGTGCCCCTTCTTTGACAGGTTCCCAACTGTATTGTTTGGCTATTTTATATTTTTACATCACATTTTTAGTTCATTTTTCATAAAATTGTGTTTTTTTTTTTGGCAAATTAGTGACAAATCATTAAAGACTGAAGTTAGAAAATAATGACAGACATTTGAGTTTCAGATTTCATACCATTCAGAAATTTCATACTAATGCAAGACCTATTCTATTATCTTTCTAAGTTTATAAGAGCAATATTTTAAAAAATTGTCCTAATTTTTGGGCCTTTGTCTCACTTCTTTGTATGTCTTTGTCCAGATTTCTTGCTCTGAGGTTGAGAGTTATGACAAATGTGTCAGGGCCATCACAGTCAGCCAGAGACATTTCAAATTGTGACATACTTGTTGCACCCCACTCCCCCATGTAGTGACTCTGGATGTGTCAAAGCAAGGCAAGGAGTAGTTATGCAGTGTAAATGTGCAGAGTATCCCTCCCCCCATCCAAGTTAGACACAAGTACTAGAGTGGCTTTTCATCTGTCCTTGATTTTTGCAGAGTGGTCTGGTTTCTGTCATATTTTTTGTACTGTTGATTTATGCTTATTACTCAAAGTGCCTGTTGCTCTGTGTTTAAGTAACAATACTTTAATGACCATCATCAAGTAAGCTTGGCTGAGATCATAAGATGCAAGTAAGCTTTAATAAGCATACTGTTAAAGAATTAACAACACTGAAAGCCTTTCTGTTGTTGCCATGTAGAGAATACTTAACTAGATAATGTATAGGCCTCGGGTATTGAAATGTATATGATTGTATTTGTAATAAAGGAGAGGATTACATTATTTTAAGAAGCTCATTACACTTGGAGACTTCCAGTCATCTCTGCAGGCTTTACCCGTAAACTAAACAGAATGCCAATCGTGTGGTCCATAATCTGTACAGTAATCCTTTTAAGCAATGTATCTTGAGCTTATTTCTTGTTTGCTTTTCATTTTTTACTTTGATCATGTTTTCCCCATGAAACAAGTAGATAGTTGTCAGGCAGCAGGTCTTTTTTTGGATAAAAAACATATTTACAAGTGGGGGCATCAGAGATTTCTACTTTCAGCATGTTACTTGGTACTTTAAAACAGCCGAATATAAATTATAATTAGAACTGCAGTGCAAGAAGTGGTTTGAGTTGAGTGCTGCTTGTTTTTCTTATACTTGATTTTGACTGGCATTCCATTAATGTATTTAAAAAGTAATTTATTTTTTCATGCCTCACAACCTTTTTGTTTCCATCTAGATATTAAGTAAGTTGTCATGCAGCCAATGCATTGAAATATTTGTATTCTTCTGCACTTCATTTTGTCTTGATTGGACTCTCATAATGATGGTTTGGCACCCAGGGCAGTGTATTTAGTTAGTTTTTGTGGTTTTGAGCATAGCTCCTCCCCTTTCTAGTTGGCCGGACCCCTTACTATTGACCCCACCCATTCAGCTGTCTCCTGCAGCCCCTCTTTGATTTGAAGTCACCAGCAGCCACTGGTATTGATCATTGTGCTGACAAGGTTTGGATCCCTGGAGCATGTGGCTGTGAGGGATTTGGATTTCCTTAAGTGTAGTATGTCCAACAGCTTTGGGTTTGACATGGCATTGTATGTTAAGCAGAGATCACCTCTGAGCACTCAATATGTGACAGAGTATAGGTGGGTGATTTTCAGATGATCGACATAGGGCATCTGGTTTAGGCCTGTGATTCTTTTAGTGAGGTATGTCTGCAGCCTTTCTAGTTGTTGCAGATGTCTTGTTAGGTACATACCTAACAGGCCATTGTAGTCTGTAATGGGTCTACTGAGAGATGACTACTGGGGGACAATGGCCTCCTTTTTCCTGTATGTAAAGCCCTTAGTAATGAGGTGTGCCACATAGGTGGATTTCCTGACTGCTGTGGTGATATGATTATCAATGGTGAGACCAATGTCGACATGTGTCCCTAAGTCTCTTATCACACTTTAGGTGTTTAGTGTACTGCCACCTATGTGGTACTTCACAGGTACATGTCCCTTCCCAAAGGGGATAACTATGCATTTCTTGGCATTGAGCTTAAGGCCATGGCTCAGGCACTAAGCATCTCTTTCTGTAAGGCCCTTCTGTAGAATATCCACATCATGTGGGGATTCAATATTGGCTCCCAGTGTGCAGTCATCTGCGACCTTTATTAGCCAGAGTCCCCTTAGTGTTGGCCTGTACTACAGAGCAGTAGATGCCAAACAAGACTGGTCCCAGGACTGAACCCTGAGGTACTCCAACTGTCACCTGTCTGGGGCTGGTGTTGATGTCACCTACTTTTACAGTGTGGGTTCTGTCAGTATAGCAGTTGGCAGCCCATCGGGTGATGTAGGGATTAATGGCCAGCTTGGTACATTTATCTATGATTCCAGAATGAGGGATGGTATTGAAGGCCTTGGCAATGTCTGGATAGGCTGTGTGAACTGCCTTACCCTCATCCACAGCTATGTAGACTGATTAAAAATGTCAAATTAGGTTAATGAGACATGATCTTCCCTTCAGAAACCAAGCCTGGGTGGGATCCAGTGTTTGCAGTTTGACAAATTCTTTGTTTATAAGTTTCATGATAATGCATTCCATGGGTTTATAGATCAGGCATGTCATACTGCTGGGGCTGTAGTTCCCAGAATCCAAGGTGGATCCCCCCTTGTGGACTGGGTTAACTGTAGCTGTGTGACACACAGTGGGCACAAATCCTGAGGTGTGGCTATGATTATACACGGCATGTAGGTGAGGTGCCAGTTAATTTTGTAGTTCATGTAGTACACAGCCCGGGATGTTGACTGGTGCCATGGATGCTGTTTTTTTAGCTCTGGAGAGTGTGGTTTTCACCTGTGTGGCTGTTATTACCAGAATCTGGCAATCATTCAGTGTTGAGATGGGCCCTTTTGGGGGTGGGAGGGGGTGCAACTGGCACTGAATTGATCTTCCAGAATATTGCCAATATCCTTGGGAGCAATATATTTAATACCATCCTGTTGTAACTCAGAGCAGATCTGAGCATTGCCATTTAGATTCCTGACATAGCTATAGAATGGCTTGCAGTTGTCTTTGGCATCTTTGGCTATATTATGTTCGCAACTAGCTTTGGAGGATGTTATGAGGTATCTCAGCTTCTTACTGAGGCTGGTAAGGGAGCATTTTGCATCCTAGAAATTTCCTCATTTCTGCAACAGTTTCTTCCTTTTGCTGTACAGTATTTTTATGACAGGGGGGTCAGCACATTGGCTTCCTTTTCTTGGTGGGGAGCATCTTGGTTCTATGTGGGATGGCACTATTCATGCACGAGTGGATGTGCTCGTACAGTTCCTTTAATCCCTCCAGGAAAACACACACACACACACACACACACACACACACACACACACACACACACACACACACACACACACACACACACACACACACAGACAGAGTTTAATAGTTGCCATGTCTGGGATTAGAGCTCCTAACTAACTTGTACATCACACTACAGCATTACACAGTTATAGGATGTGCCACAGAGTTAACTGGGCTACTCCTTCCCCAAAGGTGTATTTCAAAGTGAATGACATCAGCAGCCCTGCAAAGTAGGACAATGGCAATTGCAGTGAGTGTGAATGGCCTCAAAAGCATTGATCCCTACACAGACAAACACACAAAGTTCTACAGTTGCCATGTTTGGGATTAGAACTCCTACCTAACTAGTACATCACACTATAGCATAACACAATTATAGCACATGCCATGGAGCTTACAGGGCTACTCCTTCCCCAAAGGTGTATTTCAAGGTGAATGATATCAGCAGACTTGCCAAAGTAGTGCAATGGGGAGTGTAGTGACTGGGAATGGGCACAAAAGCTTTGATCCCAATACACACAGTGTCACGCTGTCTGGAATTAGATCTTCTACCTAACTAATACATCACACTACAGCATTATACAGTTATAGCACACACCATGGAGCTTATAGGGCTACACCTTCCTCAAAGGTGTATTTCAAGGTAAATGACATCAGCAGGCTTGTCAAAGTAGGGCAATGGGGAGTGTAGTGACTGTGAATGACCACAAAAGCATTAATCCCTACACGCACACACACACACACACACACACACACACACACACACACACACACACACACACACACACACACACACACACACACACACACACACACACACACACACACACACACACACACACACAGTTGCCATGTCTGGGATTAGAACTCCTACCTAACTAGTACATCACACTATAGCATTATGCAGTTATGGCACGCGCCAAAGAGCTTACAGGACTACTTTTCAAGGTGAAGACATCAGCTTGTCACTTGTCAGTTGGGCAATGGGGAGTGCAGTGTGTGTTCATGGGCCATAAACCATTCATCTGGAAGCAGACACACAACACTCAGGCACACACAGGTTTATATTTCACAGGTACGTGTATACAACTGCTAGATGAAGACTGACTTGTACAGTCATGTTACACAGTTATCACAAGCACCACAGATACTATAGTGTTGAGGGATACAAGAGGCAAATATCTACAGTGATTGACATTTGCATATCATGTAGTTTTAGCCAATTGGATGTGTGCTGGGTGGGTCAGACCTCATGATGGGATGCTCTTTGACACTGTCTGTCACTCTCTTCCACACATCTATGTATGTGTAATTTTGGCCTATTATAGTGTGTTGTCCTTGGATATATGTGTGTATTCTTATCCAATATGCATGCAAAACATGACTGGTGTGCAATGAGGAGTGTGTGCACAAACATTTGTGACTGTCAGATATGTATAGTTCACTGTTGTTGCCAGACATGGGCTTCATTTCTGTTAAGTGTGGGAGCATGCCCAGTATGACCTTTCAGCATTTTGTTGTCAGACATGAGCTTCATTTCTATAAGTATGGGAGCATGCCCAGTATGACCTTCTGTATTGAATGTGCGAATACATTCCAGGTAGGTTGTACTCCAGTGCAGGCTTTTGTGTTCTACACCTAGAGCTAGCAACCTGTTTCTGTGGGATACCTGTAGATTGGTTGACAATATGGGGTCAAAATGGGCAAAGGATAGTTGGTTACTGTGGGTAATTGTGTCTGTGTTGCTTTTGTTACATGGTCTTGGTGTTAGCAGAGATATTCAGACATATGTACTCTTTTACACTGTGATGTTTTATGGCATGAACTACTGTCAGGTATACATATTTGCTTGCAGTAATTTCCTGGGGAACACAGGGTGAATGCAACTGTGTCCAGTATTGTGGTCTGCAGCCTACATATTCTTGCACAATCATGCCATTCTGGAGGGGAAGCTGCAGACACTTGCTGATGGGTCTGTGTAAATGGTTCAGCACCTTGGTACAGTGGTGGCTGAGAATCCCATGCTTGTACAATCATCAATGTGGCAGTATGGCCATATCCTGCTGTGGCCATACCTCACAGCTGTACAGATCCACACAGGTTACCCAGAGGCAGGGGTCATATTTATAGACATTATCCCTTCACATTGTGGTTTATGAGGAGGTTTGTAGCCACTCATTCATGTGTTTGCAGGCAGGGATAGTATGTGCACATGGCTGAGTTTCAGACTTCACACACTCCATGCCGTCCATGCTCCTATCCCCCTCTATTATTCTATCCTCTTCCAAGCATTATGCAAACATTATCTGATAAGTTCCCTATAGTTATCACTTTATCCCAGCAGTAATTTGGTGTTGGTCCACAGTTCATGCAGTAGGACATGGTGGACATGTTACTGGGATTTGTCAACATGGCCTTGCATTTGGGTTCTGTGGACTTTATGTTGTTGTTTGGGAGTCCATGGCATAACATACATTGCCAGTACAGGTGAGACACAGGCTGTTGACAGTGGACTGTAGGGGATTTGGTAGTGATACAGGCCAGCTGTAGCAGGTCATTGCATTATGTCACTCCTACAGTCCCAGACTGGAAGACACTATATTCCACTGGGGTGACAGGGTAGGTGTGCAAGGTGTTAATGCCAATACTATGTCATTATTGAGCCAGTGGTGTGGATACTAGCAGAGTGATGCTTACAGCCAGGGACACACCTGCATGGGAGACCTCTTCTGCATGCTGCATTCTGTGGCTATTGCCATACAGAGGTGTGGGTCATATTGTACTCATTCCCAACAGCAGGGATAAGACCTGTGAGGTACCTGCAGGTGATGGTGGTGTGAGCTGTGTGCATGTCTGCTATGAACACTACTTGCGTCTGACTCACAGATGTACATGGGGCATTCCACTTATGCTGGCTTGTGCAGGGACATAAACAGTTTCTCAATACTTCATACCTGTGACCTTTGTGGTCTGCCAGTGTTTGGCCACACAATATCAGTATTCCATACTACAAATCCAACTAATGTCCTGCTAACCTGTATGTACAATTTCAAAGGTGGGTCCATTTGACAGTAACATATTATACACTGTCTTGGGTACTTCCACCTGCATACTGTTTGTATGTCTGGGCCCACATTCATGCAATGCAGATCTTTCAGATGGTGACAGATATTACATCCAAACATTTACTATGGCTTATTGCTGGAATGTGTTTTGCTAGGATGCATTTTGTATGGCACTGCAGTTGTGAGAACTTGGCCCTGTCATTGGCAGCACTGGCCAATGGCCACCAGGATAAACCTCACCATGCCAACATGCTGAACACTCTCACACAATATACAACACACACCAACCTAACTCACGCAGCCCTGCATATTGTACACATGCTACAATCTATCCTACTACTTTGGCCAGCTCAGGTAATCTGTGCTCCACTGTTATTATACTTACGCATACATGTTACTACATTTCTACATAGGATTGTGGGGGGGGGGGCACACCTGACAACTGTACACATTTGCTATGACTGTACTGGCATTTCAGGTACTCCATTTCATTCTGTATTCTGACCCATCATGCAGACTAGAGATATATCAGTGTACTACAGTTCTTAGGTTTGATTGACCTACATTTCAGTTTCAGACTTCTTGCCTTTCAAGGCTAACATCCCACTGCCTGGCCTGTTGTAGTCTATGTAGGTCTGGAGGGGGGCTGTTATCCATAGCCATCAAGCAGAGGCCTTAGCACAGCCTTTGTTTGTGCTTGTCTACACCTGTCCTGCTGGTTGAGACTATTGTTGGATATGTGAGCCTCTCTGACTGGCATCTGTGTGTCAAATGGACACACATTTGGTCCACCACATTTTCTGCAGTGAGTTTTGTCACCTTGTCTAGTACTGGCTACTATGGTGACACCAGTATTTGTTACATAATTCATGCTGCCACTATAGGTGTCTACTGTCTGCTGGCATCCCATTCAGCCACCCGATTCCCTTGCATGCTCACATCCATACCATAGATACAAGTAACAAAACATACTACTCCATTCAGCAATTGATATGGAGAGTGACTTACCTTGTGGTTGTGCCAGTATTGAGGATGGTGCTGGAGAGCTGACTATGTCGGATGCATATAGTACACTCCCTATACAATGGTTAAGCACAGGTAGTGTCATGTTTGGCATCCCTTTTACTGTATGTGCGAGTCAGGGAGAGGTGTCATTCCCTGGGTTTCTACTGTGTCAGTGTATGTGCTATGCATTGCCTCTTTGCCATACTGGGCTTGTCTTTTCTGCCTACTGGAGCAGGCTCAGGTTGTTCTTCCTCTGAGTCACTCTGGGCCTGTGCAGGCCTTGGCAATGGTGGGGGGGAGGCTGTGTGGCCTTGCCCCGTGCTGTTCCTGCTGCAGCTGTTTCCACAGGATCATATTGTGTAGCATGATACATACAATGACAATTTGGGTACATGTAGCTTGTGAGTACTGCAAGGCTTCACCGGATATGGCCAGGCACCTGAATCATGACTTGAGCATCCTGAACACACACTCTATTATGATTCTGGTTTGTGCATGTGTCTCATTATGGAGTTCTTGTTCAGGTGTGTGTGCATTTCTAATGGGTGTCATCAGCCATCGCTCCAGTGCATAACCAGCATCCTCCATTAGGTGGCCAAAAGGAATGTCCCCATTGGCAAATCTCTGGTACTGCTGCTTCATTTGCCAGATGTGGGAATCATAATAGCTTGTAGGGCAGCCAGCACACACATTCATTATAATGCCCTGGGCATTGCACACGATCTGGCAGTTGATGGAGGGGAAGCCCTTGCAGTTGATAAAGTCCTTACCCCCTCACCAGGTGGTGCTTTGGTGTGTATGTGTGTGCAGTCTAAGCACCCACTACCTCAGGGTATTCTGCTATTTGGTGGAAGAGATGCATATTGCTGGTCAACGCCTCAAGGCTGTTGTGGAATTATACGTGCTCGCAAGCATGTGCTGACATGGCATCCAGGAACTGGTGGAGTACCCTAGATGCTGATGCCTGTGAGATCTCCATGATATCCCCAGTTGGCCTTTGGACAGTACCTGTAGCTAGTATTCTTAGGCCTACACATACCTTGGTATCCACTGGGATGGGTTTTCCTCTGTTGGTTCTCTGTGTGAGGTGTGGCTGGCACAGCTCAACAATTTTCTGTAGGAGGTCCTTGTCCACCCTATAGCCCTCCACTATCTCCAGCTCATGTAGCCCCTGGTAGGTTATCCTGGGACTGTACACTCTTCTCCTTCTCCTCACTGTGGGTTGACTGTCAGCATTCTCATCCTCACCGCAGTTTCTTATACTCAGCTTCTAAATAGCTTAACCTGTGTAGGCATTGCTTACCCCCGCGCAAACAGGCTTAAACCCGCTTACTGTTGCTTAAAAGTGCTTACTCCCTCTTACCCCCGAGGTAATTTCTTTAAAAGAAAAGAAAAAAGGGTTGATTGGAAAGTGGTGAAAAAGGGACACAGAGAGGGAAAGACGGTAGGGAAAATAGCTAGGAATGTGCAGGAAGGGTGTAGGGAAGGTCCATAGCTGCCCATTTCTTCTACAGCAACAGCTGTGCACATACATTGAATTTGGAGGTAGATTTGGCCACTCAAACCCCTGGGAGAGGTGCGAGGACAACAATAATAAGTTATGATGCCCATTAGACCAGATTACATGTGTCCGGTGGACACGTGTGTGAAATGGACAGCTATGTATAGGGCAAGATTTGTTTTTGGAACAGATTGCCCTTTTTTTACAGGTTAAAGTGAGATGTTGGGGAGGGATAGTAGGTATATTTTGGGAGATAGGTTGGGTAGGGTAACAGACAAGACAAAAAAGACAGCATACAGGGGCAATCTATGACACATGTGGGAGGTAAACACCTTGATGGAGAGGGGTGTTGGGAAATCGGAAGCCCATGAGCCCCCTAGTGGAAACAGTGGGACTGAGGTCCCCACCCATGGGCAGTCACCACTGCACCTTCACAGCCCCAAAGGTGGCTGTGCTGGGGGCTGAGTCGCAGAGCCAGGCTGACCCTCTAGTCGCGACACATGCCCCTCGAGCTGGCATAGCAGATCTCCGTCCTTTCAGTGGAGTCGCTAAGCACCACAACCTGGACCTGGCGATGGGCGACAGGTTCCTCTCCATGCCCGCTCCCAGGGGGGCGAGCCCCATCCTCTGAAGCAGTTCCACCCAAAGGTGGTGCTGGACCAATGGATGAGGGGGTTGCTGGTTGGGCCCCAGATGTGCTGGTGCCCAGTGCCACGGCCAGCTGAGGTGGGACAAGTGGGTCCACTGGGACTGGCCTTCCCAAATGTGCTATAGTATTTAAATTTTATCAACATATGTGGGTTAGTAATAGTCAACGCATTCTATGGTTAGGTATAACAGCATGCATAGATATTTCCATTAACCCAGACACCAGATAAGGAACAGTTGCATAGCCAACAGAACACATGCATATATGGGACCACAGTGGTAATAACAACAGCACGCAGGTACATTGATGGCACCATGCCACCAATGTTGGAATAATTCAATATAGCACATGCATGGAAACAAATTTAAATATTTATCAACCAATAGGACATAATCAGAACAGTGGAGTCATTACATACCAATTGAGATGGGCATGTAGTTCATTGTTGGAGATATGGTGTGGGGGAGATAAAGATGTCAATTAACGAGTATATTCCTGTAGTCCACATTACTTTCCAAGTCAGTGATGTTATCTGTACCTTACAAGTATTACTACACTATCTTATAGCCTTAGTTTGGACAGTGATATGGCTGTCGTCATCATTATACATGAACTGGTTTTACCTGCAGTATACATCTCTTACCTGGTATACCTGTGGAGGAATTGTTTGTTAACACTAACTAACTCTTTCTACACATACTCCCAGATTCTGAGTTGATGTTGTGCACATACCTATCCAACTCTTTCTGCACAGACTCTGGCCATGTCTTGACCACATGCAGGTGTACCAAGACATATCTGGACTATTGCCCTCTTCAACCTTTAGATACTTAGCACACACATATACATGCATTCTTACACAGTTATATTATGTAGCACAGTGTGGGTGACAGTGATCAGTGATACTTTATTATTAAGAGAAACTGCAACACTCACAATTCCCTACAATACCAGAGCAAACAGTGCCAGTACAGGGTATCACAATTTTTATTTCTCCGCACAGTGTTCATATCCAATGTACCTGTGGGAGCAATGTTTGTTAGTACTACCTGAATGTTGCCACACAAACAGTTCCAGATTACTGTACACAATCTGGTCACAGCTTGACAACATGGGGGTGTAGATAGGAAATACTTGGCTTATTACTCTCATAACAGTTTTGGGAGTTGCTAGAGTGACATGTTTGTTCTCATAGATGTGTGACAATCAGTTGAATTCCCTGTTTGCTGCCTAAACATCTGGGATCATCCCCCAGACTTCCCAGGAGGACAGGGTGACAGGCAGCAAATATGGGCCCATATACTAGACATTCTGGTGTTATCTCTACAGTTGTGGGGTATGATTCTGTATGCAGCCTACTTCCACTCTCAAGATTCAGACCATGGCTGTGTCTGCTCCAACCTAAATACTGCCCATCGGAGTTGTGTGTGCTATATATATATTGCTGTATATCTCCTATCTGCTTTCTGTCCTATACTTTTCCTGTGGTTTTGCATTCTGACCTTGTATTACAGCACTCTTATACAGGATTTCCTAGACAGTTATATTTTGTAGGACAGTATGGGCGACAGTGATGAGTAATAACTTATTATTCAGAGCAACTGCATCAGTCACAATGCCATACAATACCAAAGTAAACAGTACCAGTACAGGGTATCATTCTTTTATTTCTCGCCACAGTGTTTGTATCTGACGTACCTGTTGGGAGCAATGTTTGTTAGCACTACCTGAATGTGACCACACAAAGTTCCAGATTACGCATTAGTATTATGCACAAACATCTCACTCTGTTACTGTACACACGCTGGTCACAGCTTGACAACATGGGGTGTAGATAGGACATACTTGGCTTATTACTTTCATAATGTTTTGGGGAGTTGCTAGTGTGCCAGCTTTGTTCTCATAGATGTGTGCCAATCAGTTATATTTCCTGTTTGTTGCCTATACGTCTGGGATCATCCTAATGATTTCCCAGGGGGACAGGTTGACAGGCAACAGATATGGGCCACTTTACTGGACATTCTGGACATATCTGTACAGTTGGGTATGATTCTGTATGCAGACTACTACCACTGTCAGGATTTGAACCATGGCTATGTGTGCTAAAAACACAACAGTTCATGTCTCGGTTGCACGTGCTATTTGGGTTTCGTTGTCTGCCTTTTCCCTGTTTTCTGTCTGTGTGTTTCTCAGTTGTATTAAATGGCCTCTGGGGCTTACACCAGTCATATACAGGCATTCCTACACATTCTATTTATGGTGCACAGTGTGGGTAACAGTGCTTAATACAACAGTACTATTACGTGATTGCAAATCTACATTACCATATGATACCAGAGTATACACATGCAGTCCAGCAGTTAGACCTCTACTGTCAGACTATTACGCTTTTATTTACATACCAACTATATGAGACTCTTCCTGCCATATTCTCTGGTGTATGCAGTACTTGCCTTAAACAATACAGGTTTTATACAGTCAATTCTTTTACTAATACTTTTAGATTTATTTCCTATGACAGTACATGCAAGAGTATTACTGACCTGCGTCACATTACAACCTCTCCAGGTGACTTCTATGGGCCTTCTGGTTTGCGGCCCACTCACTTGCAGCTGTGGAGGACATAAGAGGAATATTTAGCCATACTTATCCGTGATATACATGAGCTGGCAATTACTACACACATAGTGGAGTGATACCTACACACAGCTGGGACATCCTCTGCCATTCTAGCCACTTAGCTCCACTGCTCCAAGAGGTTCCCCTTATGCCACTTCAGGTTGGCATAGTGATGCCTGACCTGCTCACCAGTTCAGGGTATGCCAGTGGCACTGGTGAGGTCACGGGTGAGATAGTCCCAGGATTCTGCCTTATATTGGAACCCTGGTACTGGCCCTGCAGAAGTCTCTGCTCATGGTATTTGACAAGGAGTCCTGCCATGACACTGGACTCCTGTATGCACCAGCGCTGCACCCAAAAGTGCACTCCCTCTCCCCTTTCTGACATGGTGCCTGCAAGGGGAAGCTACAACCAGTTATGAGATGTATTCCTACTTGTTGGATTTAAGTAGGGCCAATTTCCCGCACTTTTCCGTGACTGGCCAGTTTTGAAAAGGCTAAGTCATGGGCAAACCTGCTTACCTAATGTTGGCATTGTTTAAAGGGGTATAACACTGGACACACTGAGTTAGCTGGCCTACACACTGCTTACACCTCCTAAGCTGGCCTGTGCAATGCTTAGCATTGCTTACAATAGACTTTGCATTATATTTTCTTTCTGGCTTTGATTTATTAATCATTACATCTTATATGTATGCCTAATATCCATGATTCATGTGTACGTACACTGTATGGGGTACTTGTGTTTTACTGGGGACTGCAATACTCTATTACAATTACACCTCACTTCCGGGCTTACTGCTGTTCTCCAGTTCACATATTTATGTTATGTAGTGTGTTACAGAACATATGACCGTATATGGATTCCTTTCACAAGTTCAGTTTGATTTTACTATAGTGAGGACTTGTTTGGTGATATCTCATTCATCTGTACTGCTGTGATGGCTTGGTGGTTAACTACTGTGACTATAGTGTATAGGGTCCTGGGTTCAGGACCTGCAAGGCTGCTTATTTTGTTAATGGGCAGAGCAAGGGCCATTGGATACAGAGTGAATAAGGCACTTTTGAGCAGTTGTATGTGGGTTTGCATGGGTTTGCATGAGAGTAAGCAATGCTAACCTACGGTTAAATATGATTACAGAGAGTTCACTTCAAAATTGCTTAACCTTTGTGCTCATTGCTTACCCCCATGCAAACTGGCTTAAACTCGCTTACTAGTGCTTACATATGCTTACTACTGCTTATTGGTGCTTACACTTGCTTACTAGTGCTTACTTCTCCTTACAATTGCACTGATTTAGACAGTAATTCTTAATGGTTCTTGGGAAGGTGTGGGATTTGGAAGCTGTATGGAGTTGTCAATCATTACACATTTTACCTTCCATTTGTATCCATGATTCCTGTGTACATAAACTGTATGGGGCACATTAACTCCCTATGCTGTGGAATAAAATCCCGGTCCATGTGAGGCAGAGCACCTCACTGACTCTGTTCAAGAGAAATCTAGACCTGTGGATGGGAGTTCGTAGGTTTACCCCGGGAATCATATCTGTGTCACTGCTGGACAGAGGCACAACAAACTAATGGGCACAGTATTTTTTCATATAAGGGGTGGCGTAAGCCACAAAAATTTGGGCTAGGCTTATAAATGCCTTAGGGCAGATAGCCTAGTATAAACCTATGAACCTATGAACCTATGAACATGTGCTTATCTGGGAACTTTGCAACATTATGACACTGACACCTCACATGTGCATTTAATGCAGTACTCCAGTTCACAATTATATGTTATTTAGTAGGTTATGCAACAAAGATATGTTTAAACTGATTTCACATGGAAACTGGAATGTGCTGCAGTGAGACTTGAACCGGGAATGCCTGCTTGTAATGCAAATGCTCTGCCCACTACACTATTGCTGTACTGCTTCATTTGCATATATCTTTCTTGTTATCCTCTTCAGCAATTTAAGCTGCATTAACCGTAGCTAAGCAATGGGCACACCCGAGCACCTGCTGTTAGCTTTAATCGGTTTCTTATAAAAAAAGGGTCTGTTCATTTTATTTGTATTTAAGCTAGTCCTGCATGGAAGAATAGTAAATTTGGGGGTTGGTCAAGTATTGGAAAACAAAACTGGATGACAACTTTTTTCTTTAATTCCACTCTAATTTCTGCATGTTATAATTTGAAGATATTTTTTGTCTCTCATTAAGTTTCTTTAAAGTTTTATTATACATATCTGCCAGCTAAAATGTTACATAAAAAAAAAAAATCCCATACTTAAGTGTTCACCCTTACTCTGTGACTTGCATACATAATGGATACAGTACTATGATGCAAGTGAATTGATTCAGTTCCCTAAATATTTTCATTATTTTAATTTTGCCCAGTACACTTAGCAACACCAGGCTTCATAGTAGGGAACTTTGGGGTCCTGGCTCATCACTCGTACCCATCAATATATTGTGCTTCAAGTACTTCAGGTTTTCATTTTCTAACAAGATTTGTTGATGCTCCCTCAACACCCCCCCCCCCCCCCCACATAGACACAGGTAAAACAGTCTCTGCTACCTTGGAATTCTGTAATCAATCAATAAGTAGGGAAATCTAGCATATCCTGACCAAGGCACATTTGCATACATGTACACACTTATTTATATATATATATATATATATATATATCTATATATATATACATATATATATATATATATACATATTGTTCAGGTCATTCCATTATAAACTCACTTTTTTGAGAAAAAAAATAATTTGCACCTTTGTTGCAGTGATGTTTTGTTCAAAAAGCATACCAAAACAGCCTTTCTGTGAAGGACTGGTTGCTTGTTAGTGTCAGTTGTACAGTGATATACAGAGAAATATATGCAAAGGAGTGTGGGAGATTATCCCCCACCCCACAAAAGCTTTTTCAATAATTTTATTTTATCTTGTTTTTTAGTTCTTTTTTGGTGATCTCAGATGGAAAGATGCTTTGTTGACATTTAGGATCAATAGTGTGTTCATCTGCTTTGTTGTTCAGTGCTGGATAATACACACAAAAACATGCACATGTAGATACACACTATAATATATATATATATATATATATATATATATATATATATATATATATATATATATATATATATATATATATATATATATACAATCCTGAAAGCACAAATTCCTGAGCTTTCAGGATTTTCATATATATGATATATATTTATTTTATTTTACATTTGTTTACTGGGCTAGTCCAACTGGATATATTTCCATTTTCAACAGAGGCCCTGGGAGAAAAGTTCCACAAAAATAGATAAATTATCTACAAATGCAAAGAAAGGAGGTAGAAAATACCAGACAAAACATTATTCTAAACTACATTACACAATTCATGCATGTATACTAGATAGGACATCACCCTAATTATTATTTCAGAATACAAGACAGAAGAGTCCTGTTACAGTAAAACATCTGTGGAAATATACTGTACATTCAGCAATTAATTTCACATCCAAAGTTTTTTAATAATTTGTAACAGTTACTACTTGCAAATGTGCTTTTGATAGATGCTTCCCAAGGGGTAAGCAGTAGAGAGAAATGAAAGAAGGTAGTATAAAGAAAATAATTATTGGAATCACAAGATAAGTCAGGATTGATGCATGGGCATAACCAGTGTAATTTAAAATGTTTTTTAAGCTTTTCTTTAAAGAGGAAGGGGGAGAGAATAGAAGTTAGAGCAGTAGGTAGAAGATTCCAATATTTACCTATGGTATTGGAGAATAGGGAGTCACCAGTGATGTTGTCAGACTTAGTTAACCACGCAAGAAGTTTGCTCGAAGAGCATAAGGAGTTTAGGTTAGTATAAGGGGTGATAAGGTTAGAAAGTATAGGTGTGTTATTAGGTTGGTGAAATATCCTATGGACAAAGGTGAGTTGGAAAAGTGTCAGTATGTTTTTTAATTCAAGCCAGTTTAGTTGCTGTAGGTTCTGACAGTGGTGACTTATAAATGGGTTCCCAGTAGCAAATGTGGCAATGTTATTGTATGTGTTAGCTAGTTTAGTGAGATTATTTTTCTTTAGGTTAGTGTATATGGGTGAAGCATAAAGAAGAGTAGAGATAAGATGAGAGTGAGCAAGTACAGTTTTCGCTGTTGGAGTTAAGAAGGTTTTAATTCTGTAGAAGGAGCCCAGTTTTCTATTTATGGTTTTAATAGTGTTATTAATGTGATTATCAAAGGTGAGGTTATTCTCGATTGTGATACCTAACTGCTTGGTGGTAGAATCAGGGGATATATGGGTGCCATTATTGGATATGATAGAGAATTCGATGGGGGATGACTTACTATTAGGCCTAAAGAGCAGGAGTTTGTTTTTTTTGGCATTCAAAAGGAGGCAACGTATCAAGAACCATGCCTTAACTGTGTCAAATACATTCTGTGTTAGTGTTTGTAGTTCTGATGTGGTTTTAGCAGAACATATGATTGTAGAATCATCTGCATATTGTATGCATGTAACTTGAGGTATTGCTAAATGTAGGTCATTTATGAATAAAGAGAAGAGAAGAGGTCCTAGAATGGAGCCCTGAGGGACACCAAGAGAGACTGGCAGAAGGGATGAAAGTTTGTTTTCCCAGAGAATCGCCTGTTGCTGAGGTAGGATGTGAACCAGTGAACAGCCTTGGGTTCTAGAGAAAGAGATTCTAGGGTTTTTATGAGCAGGAGGTGGTTTACCATATCAAAGGCTTTTGACAGGTCTATAAAGAGTGCTGATGAGAGGATGTTGTTGCTGCGGTTTCTATTGATGTAATCAGTAAAGGATAGGAGAACTGTGGTGGTACTATGAAATGGCCTAAAGCCATGCTGGCAGTTAACTAGTAAGCTATGTTGAGTTAAGTGGTCCATTAGCTGATGGTGAATAAATTTCTCCATAATTTTTGCTAAGGGTGATAAGAGTGCTATAGGCCTGTAGTTAGACTACTCATTAGAGTTACCTCCTTTATGTAAGGGGATAATGTGGGAGATTTTCCAGATAACAGGGATGGTTCCTTCAATGACGGTTCTATTTATAAGGATGGATATGGGATAGACAACTGCATCATCTGCTTTTTGAAGGTATTTAGATGGTAACAGATCAGCAGATGGGGTACAGGGTTTATGATTTTGGATATGTTTTTGGATATAGGTGGTAGAGATGGGTTGTAGTTGGAATATAGGGAGATTAGGAGATGTGGAACTAGGCAGGCTAGACTTGTCTATGGAAAGGTGACAGGCTAGTGAATTAATGGTGTCAGTAAAAAAGATATTAAAGGCATTAGCAGTTTGATGTGAAGTATTCTTTTCAGCCCCTAAGGGGGACGGTGTACTAGACTGGCCTGGGTGTAGGAGTCTATTTAAGGTTGACCAGAACCTTCGGGGGTTGTTGTGGTGAGTTTGCTGTAATTTACAATTGTAGTTCTTTTTATCCATGAATATGGCTTTTTTAGTACTATTTCTTAACTGTCTAAAGGCTTGTTGATCAGAGGTAGTTTGGTAGCTCTCCACTTAGCCCAAGATTTGTTCCTAAGTAATAGTTTTTGTCTTGTTTCTTTAGACAGCCAGGGGCCTGGCTTGGACTTAACTCTAATAGATCCTTTTGGAGCATGTTCATCAATGATTGTTAAGAATTTAGCACTGAAATATTTAACAGCTTCTACAAGGGGGAGAATTTTTAGAGGGTTCCAGTTGCAGGCATTTAGTTCATTTTGAATAATAATGGGTTAAATGTTTATTGCTTCATGAGATCCAATAGGTTGGGGTGTTAGTAATGTCACTCTTTTGTCTTATGATGTAAGTTAAAGTATGATCGCTTACAGCATCAGGCAGAGTTCCTACTAAATAAGTTTGCTGTTGTTTGTTAATAAGAATCCAATCTAAAATACTTTCTTTGTTGTTAGGTTTATTGATTCTTGTAGTGGTGTTGATTGTCTGAGTAAAGCCATGAAGATTAATATGTGAGGAAGGATTATTGGTACAGAGAGAAGACCAGTCATAATTAAAGTCTCCTAATATGATAGTTTTTTTGTGGGTAAGTAGAAGATACCCAACTTAGGATATTCTCTATTATGGCATTATTATTACCAGGAGGTAGATAGATACAGATGGTATAGATTGATTTATTAGGGTTTAGTTGTAGTTTAGAAATAAGGAGTTCAGCCTTACTATCCTGTAGTGGGTTATAATGTACAGAGGAGATCTGTAGTCCAGTCTTAAACAGCAGTGCTGCTCCCCCACCCTTACATTTTATGCAGTCTAGTCTCAATATGCTGTAGCCTAGGGGAAGTATTTCATTGTCTTTAATGCCAGGTTTCAACCAAGTTTCAGTAAGACAGAAGATGTCAAAGGAGTGAATTTCAAGGAGGGCATGGAGATGGGCAACCTTGTTGTTAATAATGCGGATATTGAGATGCCCCTATAAGTAAGGCATTTGAGACAGTGGTTAGGGTTGGAAGGGTAGAGTTTCTGATACTGTAAGTTGTTTCAGTGGAGACATTAGTTGGTCCTGGGTAAGGGTGGATGTCACCATCATTTAGGGTTGGAGCTTTAAGCTGTAAAGGTAGTTTGCAGGAGAAGCTGGTTAGATATTTCAGTCTCCTTATAGTTGCATTATTGAATTTAATATGTGCAAGTCAATGGTATTTGGCAAGCAGGTAGTTGGAGGTGGATGTGATGTTTAAATGAATATGTGTTTGGGTAATAAATTGAATGGCTGTTTGTTTGAGAAATTAATTGAAGTGGTAATAATTTACTTTTTCATAGGAAGTAAGGAGATTGGCCAAGACGAGGACTAGAAAAAGTGTGGATATGAGTATTAGCTTGGTTAGGCTAGTTTTAGTTATAGAAGTCTTAGTTAGGATAGTTTTAGTTTTAGAAGACATACTGCTAAGAATAGTTATAAAACTCTACAGATATAGAGTTAGGATATAACTACAATTTAAATTATAGGTAAGGTATAGTCTTTTCTGGGAAGAATAGCTACAGGTATGTGAATAAGATAAGGTACTATAAGAGAAGGCAGTAGAACAAGTAAGTTAGGAGGGATGAGGTGGAGTTGTGTCAACTGACAGTTGAATAGGATAGGTTATTTCAGGGAGAGGGTGTGGTAAAGGAAGTATAAGTGTAGGACTACTGGGGGCGGGTGGGATATGGGGGTAGGGTAGGGGAGCAAAGCGGGGCAGAGCCAGTTAATAGATTGTGTGGAGCCAATCAGGCCTTTCAGTGAAGCTAAGCACTGATGTCGCTTAGCTAGGTAAGAAACACTTTATTGTGGGTGTTTAATAGTAAAGTTTATACAAATCCAGCGATCCCTTACTCTGGAAAGTGGAGTCTGCTGTAAGATCTCTTAGGGGATAAAGTATTGCCTAGACTAGAGGGTTAGCTGTAAGTAAGATAAGCAGCACAGAGATCCAGATCAATGCTCCAAAGTGGACTAAAAGCTGTTAGTCTCTGTATTCTGCTGCCATCTAGTGGCATGTAGGAGGAAGGACTTCAACTTTAAAGCTAATTTAGAAATAATTCATAACTACGGGGTAGGAAAATGGCCTCGGATAGTTCCGCGAGTGTGCTGGCCCATTTCCAAAATTACTGTAACAAAGTTAAAGAAAAAAATGCACATACAGCAAATCTATAAGGCTATCAGCTATAGCCTACACTGAGAGGTAGAAGGGATGCATCCTGGGTGTCCACACTTTAGTAGACTGCCTTGTAGCTTCAATAAAACTCTGTAAAAATAAAACAGCAGAGGGGGGACAACCCGATTAGCAATGCTAGGCTTCCAGGCTGAAAAGGAAGAGAAAGAAGTAAGTTATGAGTATTGGTAGAAATTGCATACAGGGACAGAGAGAAAGGCTAGGGAATGGAGTGCAAGAGTGGGTGTGAGCACAAGTGTATAGTCAGTATAGATAACTTTCAGTGTTACAGAACCAAATACATTGCATTTATTCTGCTATCCTATGTTTAAACTTTAAGGCACACTTTCTTTGTCTCTCTTCAAATAAGCAAGACAGTCGCATGCACACTCCCGTACTGTTCCCACTTACGTGTATAGTCAGCATAGAGAATTGCAAGTGTTATAGAACCAAATACATAGCATTTATTATGTTATCCAATGTTTCAAATTAAAAAGCACACTTTCTTTATCTTTCTTCAAATAACCAAGACAGTCGCAAGGACACTCCCATACTGTTCCGCTTACATTCGCAACAAGCCTCCCGCTCAGCACCAACAACTTAGTGACACACCAAACCGTCTAACATAACAGACCAAGCACAAAAGAACAGAATTAACTACTTAATTCCCACTACTCTAATAATCTAACCAGGGCCACAACACTTGCTTGTGTTAAAATAAGTCAGTGCCAGGCATTAATTAGGGTACAGTAGCTATAGTAGTGTCAATCCAGCTTTCCTTAAAGTAGACTAGCATACTAACATACTCTTAATAGATGCTTCATATAAAAAAGGTATACAGCAGTTACAGCATACATACAGTAGATTTAATAAACAAATAGGTACTTACGAGCAGCATACCACGCGGACGACCAAGGGGACACCTTCACTAGGGAGATAGGGTTTAAATATGACACCACAAGAGCAAGCTAATACTTATAGAGTTTGGGTAAATAGTGAGGGGAGGAGATACAATACACATATATAAAAAAATAAAAAAATAAAATAAAAAATATATGTGTGTTTGCCTGACTGTGATGTATATGTATCTTTGGGTAATTCTAATTTTCTTGAATATAATAGATAAAATACTGAATATATTAAGTATTTCAAATAACTACATTCTTAAAAATAGTCTTTTGCTTGATTATCCGAACCTGTAGCAATTGAAGTCCTGTCTAGTTACTCACCATGAGCAGTCAAGTTATACCATTAAAGATTTCTGTCTTTAATGATAACATTAACTCTGCTGCATTTTTTTTCTTTTTTATTAAATAGACACATAAATAAATGTCTGGCCTGTAGTTTTGTGCAACATTTCAATCAAAAAGGAGTATCTCCTCTTCCAAGATTTTCTTTTCTAGTGTAAATTTGATCTGGGACCCTACTCCCAGTCTAGTGTCATTACTTCATTCTACCCAGTACAGGGAGAACATTTGAGAAGGCCAATAGGCTTAGTTTCTGCTACTCCTTTCTCTCTTTCCACTAAAAAAAAAAAAAAAAAAAAAAAAAACTTATATATATAGATATAGATTTGCTGTGTCCTGGACTATTTGTAGGATTCTAGGGCCCAAGTCTTTCTGTGTTGGAGGGAAGCCTTCTAGCTTAATTTTGTTTCTTATAACTAGCCAGTTTTTTGTTTCAGCACTTGTTCAGAACTTATTGTAAGCACTAAATAAGCTACAAATTACTACAGCACTCAACTTTCCTCACTGTCTAGAGGAAAACAATTCCTAGTACTTAACAAATAAGCACCTATCCAGGCATGTCTATGGGTCAGCCCCCGGTGTTTTCTCCTGTCTACCTGATGAATCTGGGCATCTTGGGGCAATGCAGTAATTGCCTCATGTACACAGACAACACTCTCCTCCTACCACCCAACACTACAACCTGTGAGAGGTGCACTTATATAGCCAAACTGGAAGCAAAGCTCTCTTCACCCAAGACTGGACTAGACAGTCAAGAAGAGAAGGTAAACACTGGCACCACACCACACTCAGCACATAGTCCGTCAAAACCTACACCACCAAAACAGACACATAGAAACACAAAACACACACCAACATTTGCGGAGGCTCTCAGTAAAAACCTGATCAAGCAACAGGGACCTCCAAAGCAGAAACACAAGCAACCTCCACTCCCCCAACACAACCTAAATGACACATAGCCCACAAACTCAGTGTGCCACTGAACCACAGCCCATAAGGCATAACAACGTACCCAACACTCTAGTCATAGGTGACTCTGTAGTCAGGCACACTGATGTTCCACTCACCAGGCTAAACAAGGAGAAAGTTACTGTCAGCTGCCTGTCGGGTGCCAGGATCCGCCACATAAAGCATGCACTCAGGTCACTCCACAACTAGTACAAATATGACTCTGTCATTGTCCATGTTGGTATGAATGACCTGAGACATACCTCCTTGGACTACATGAAAAGGGACATGGAGGAGCTGTCCGATCTTGTAGCCCAGGCAGGTATGACCCTAGCCCTGAATAGCATCCTGCCATCACCCAGAATGATACCACAGTACAAGGACAAAATGATTGACTTCAACAATTGGCTAAGCTTCTAGTGTCATTCTAAGGGGATCCAGTATCTGTCTGCCTGGGAAGACATGATCAACAAGCCACGATGCTTTGCCAGAGATGGCCTGCACCTGTCGCCCCTGGGATTTCGGATACTGGCTAAGGCTCTAGCCACCCCTATAGTGCCGTTTTTTGCAAGGTTCAAATGACAAATTCACCACCCTAACAGGTACAGGCAAGAAGAATCTGAGGGTATTGCTACTCAATGCTAGAAGTCTAAACCTCAAAATGCACTCTCTCGAGGCACTCCTTAAAATGGAGAACATTGACATCTGTGCAGTAACAGAGACCTGGTTCAAGGCTCCAGAGAGTACCCCTGCATTACCAGGCTATAATTCATACCACAACTTTTGTCCACCTAACCTGGACCGAAACACTAAAGGCGGAGGCGTGTCCATATTCATTAAGGATATCCACACCTCCAGGCTAGTTGCTCAGCATAATGCATCTGAGATTATCCAAGTGCAACTAACTCTGGGCAAGACCGCAATCCAAATTGTAGCTTGCTACAGATCCCCCACCATACCCCAGGATTCCCACTCCTCATTTCTTAATACACTAGAAAATATTAGGGTACAACCTAACACGCTAATAATGGGCGATTTCAACTACCCTACCATTAACTGAGAAAACTACTTATGTACCAACTCTTGTGCTCAACGTTTTCTGGAATTCATAAATTCCAATGCCATGGATCAACTTATCCACACCCCCACCAGGGGCAGCAATATCCTAGACCTGGTTATTACCAACAAGAACAAAAAAGTACTAATCAAAGAAAGGAAAGTACTAACAATAAGCAAACGAGTAAGAACAGACCTATAGAGAAAGAACCAAAAATCAATCTTTGAAATTTAATCGCAAACAAAACAAAACAGACAACAATATCCACAAGGAGATCGGCTTTCAACCTTCCGGGCAAGGAGGGAGGTCCTGGGTGAAATTTAAATTTATATTCATTATGCTTTGCTGACTAATCTGTGGATTATCTTGTCGATTTTAAAAAGTTGTTTCATTCTATTTTGGTCTGAGGCCGTGGCTTATTACCAACAAGGGCAACCAGTGCTCCACACCAGAGGTCAATTCCTCATTGGTCAGATCCGACCAAAGCTAATCACCCTAGACATCCACATCCCTCCCCCACCCCCATTAGGGAAACCACAGCAAAAATTTCTCCAAAGCCAACTTCATGCTTCTTAAGACAGAAGTGACAAACTTCACGACACCCATGCTGACGGACAATAGAGGTATGACTGCTGAATCCTACACAAATGCACTTTATAAGCACTTACATGAGTGCATGGATTGTGCAATCCCTAACAGAACCAAGATGCTATCCTCCAAAAAAAGGAAGCCAATCTGGTGGTCCCCTGCCATAAACAAACTCTACAACAGAAGAAAGAAACTGTTGCAAAAAAGAGTAAAATGCCATGATTGGAGAAACTCCCTGGTCAGCTTCAGTAAGAAGCTGAGATCCCTCATAAAATCCTCCAAAGCTAGTTATGAAAACAAAATCGCACAACCACAAAGCATTCTATAGCTATGTCAAGAATCTCAATGGCAACACAAAGATCTGCTCTAAGTTAAAGCACAATGGCACTAAATATACAGAATCAACGGATAATGCCAACAGCCTGGCAGACAGGTTCAGTGCTAACTTTACCCCTCTGTCATCCACTAAAAGGCCCATCTCTATACAAGAAGAATGCAAAGTTCCTGTAACCACGGCTTCACAGGTAAAAAAACACACTCTCCAAAGCCAAGAACACAGCATCCATGGGACCTGACAACATCCTAGGCTGTGTTCTACATGAACTACAGAATGAACTGGCACCCCACCTAAGTACCATGGTCAATCATAGCCTCACCTCAGGCTATGTGCCCACTGAATGGCACACAGTGACAGTTATCCCACTCCACAAAGGGGGAGTGACCACAGACCCTGGAAACTACCGCCCCATTAGCCTAACGAGCCTGGTCTGCAAGGCTATGAAGCGTATCATCATGGAACTTATAAACAATGACATTGGTAATCTCCAAACTCAGGACCCCACCCAGTTTGGGTTTGTAAAAGGCAGATCATGTCTCCTAAACCTGATAGACTTCTTTGAAGCAGTCACCAAAGCCGTAGATGAGGGTAAGGTGGTTCACACAGCCTATCTAGATATCGCCAAGGCTTTTGACACCATCCCCCACTCTGGAATTATAGATAAACTCACTAAACTAGGTATAAATCCCTATTTCACAAGATGGGTTGCCAACTGGCTCACTGACAGAACCCACACTGTGAAAGTAGCAGGCTCCAAATCCAGCTTCAGACCAGTGACAAGTGGAGTATCACAGGGTTCAGTCCTGGGTCCTCTCCTGTTTGGTATCTACGTCTCTGAAATACAGGCCAACACAGAAGGTCTTTGGCTAATGAAGTTCGCAGATGACTGCAAACTAGGAGCCATAATCAAAACTCCAAAAGATGTGGACATCCTACAAAGGGGCCTTGCTGAGACAGATGCCTGGTGTCAAAGCCATGGTCTCAAGCTCAATGCCAAAAAGTGCATTGTCATTCCTTTTGGTAAAAACTCAGTACCCATGAACTACCACATAGGTGGTAGTCTACTTAACACCAAAAGTGTGATAAGAGACCTTGGGATACAGGTGGACAGTATGCTCTCCTTTGATAATCACATCGCCACAGTAGTCAGGAAATCCTTCTATGTGGCAAACCTCATCACAAAAGGTTTCTCATCCAGGAAAAAGGAGGTCATTGTTCCCCTCTACTCATCACTCATTAGACCCATTATAGAGTACAATGCCCCTTTTGGTATGTACCTCACAAGACATCTACAACAACTGGAAAGGCCACAGAAATACCTCACAAAGAGGATTACCGGCCTCAAAGAGATGCCCTATGCAGACCGTCTCAAAAAACTGCAGCTTTACTCCATTGCATATCGCCTACTCAGAGGTGATCTCTGCCTAACACACAAAGCTATGTCAAACCCAGAGCTTTTAGACATGCTCCACTTAAAGAAATCCCAATCCCTATGAGCTACATGCTCTAGGGACCCAAACCTCGTCACTACAATAAACAGAACATGCTGGAGGGATATATTCCTGTCCCAGAGACTTCCCATACTCTGGAACAAACTACCTATCTATATCAAACAAAGCTCCTCATTAGCACTGTTCAAGAAAAATCTTGATGATTGGATGGGAGATATGAAATTCACCCCGGGGATCACTTCTGTGGCTCTGCTCGACAGTGGCACAGGAAAATAATTTTCTTGGATGGTGAAAGCCAGGGTACCTATGGCTAGGCTTATATAGGCCCTAGGGCCAATAGCCTAGTACCTACCTATGAACCTATGAACCTATAGATAGCAAGCCTTGAGGATTTGTAGCATATCGTAGATCAAATGGAGTAAATCTATTTGCGGTTTGGGGTAATTCTCTTACAACAAACAGAAGATATCAATGCACCTATTCCAAATCTTTTCTGTCCTCTTCCAGAAAATACATTTCAACATTTTGTAAAGCATTCAGCTAGCCATATGCATGGGGGTGGTATACAAATTATCCAAATGCTTTAACTTAAAGAACTGTTGGAGTTTACACCTTACTTCAATTTTGAATGGGGTGCCCTGTTTAAGAGGGGGTTCTTTGGAAATTTCCACTGTAAAAAATACTAACATCAGTTGCTTTGCTGTTGACATTACTACCTCAGCAGGGCTAGACACCTGGCAGTGTGAACATTGGCTTTAGGTGACAGTCAGTGTTGATGTGACACCACAAACTCACACACACACACACACACACACACACACACACACACACACACACACACACACACACACACACACACATTCAAACACTCACAACAGACACAAATACACATACACAGACACACACACACACACACACACACACACACACATTTAGACAGTCACAATGCAAATACATACATACACAGACACATTTAGAAATTCACAATACAAACACACAACACACACACACACACATACACACACACACACACACACACACACACACACACACACACACACACACACACACACACACACACACACACACACACATTCAGTTACTTCGTGACTTCTTTCAAATACTTAGCTCCCACAGGGTGACTAAGCAGAAATACGCAGTCACAAACATATACACATACCTATGCAGCTGCATTCATGTCCCTTCAGACATGCCAATACAGACAGAATTCTCAGATTCTGCAATGCTTAACTGTAGTCATGCTACAAGCTGTGACCATTCCACAGAAATAAATAGGTGAAGCCCTTCATTTTTGCCAGTGTTTTTTTTTTCCTCTAAAAAGGAAAAATAAATTACCATAACAATTTTCTGAACTGCTCTGTCACATCATTCTGCTGGCTGCACAATTTGCAGGGAAGAACACAATGCTAATTTGGATTATCCACTCTCCCAGACTGTTGCATTTGTATGCATCTTTGCCAGATAGACTAGCGTCTCCACTGCGGCCACCTCTAGGGTAAAACCACAGAGTGCAGTCTCTGACTCACACAAGCTTGCTACAATTTAAAAACCTTAAGAATTAAGGAATATGCTTTGCAGTAAACCTTTCTGAATCCAAAGAAATATGAAAACTAATAAAGAATAAAGTCAACCTTATTTAGCAAGATCTGTAATACAGTTCTACATACTTAAATTTTACAAAAGTAGATAATCATTGATGGACCTTTAAAAACCAATCAATACATTTTGTTGAAATATTGAAAAGAAAATCAAATAAATACTGTTTTCTGTTAAATTATGACACTGATGTATCAGATTGAAGGATAACAAAAGTACTCGACCATAGCAAATTTATCCATAAGAACTGTTCAAAGTAGATGATCTGCTGTATTAAATATCAACTACAAATTTCACGGGTTCAAACAATGGGTCAAGATGAATACCTCTGGTAAATGCAGCATGTGTTAACTCCCTTGTGTTCTGTAAGATGACTGCTGCATTGTATTAATGGTCCGAGTCATGTATTTCTGATGGCTCATTGCATAAATGACACCACAAATATGCTATCCGTCATATATACAATGTATCCACCATATACAGAATGCAGAGGCAAATCAGATTTACTCTTGCTGTGTGTGTGTGTGTGTGTGTGTGTGTGTGTGTGTGTGTGTGTGTGTGTGTGTGTGTGTGTGTGTGTGTGTGTGTGTTGACAACAGCATAACATGAAAGCTACATGCCACAGCAAGAATATGCTCATAATGCTCATCTCTTTTCTATTCTTTTTAAGATAGATGAGCCTAGAGGAAAATTAATGTCAGTCTGCTTCAGAGACAGATTGCCTATCTACTGAGATAGCTACTTTGTACAGAATGCCATTTTCCATTATTTGACCTAAGCAGAAACTGATAGAGAAGACTTTATTTCAGTGTGGCTAGAATGTTGTTTGGATTGATGGGTGCAAGTGTACATACATCACGTGAAATACTTTAGTAAGTAAATAGCTGATCATACCTCTGCAGTGCATTCATCTACCTGTTATTTGAACTGTGGATAATCATATGAATAAACAGTAAATGCATAGTGGTGTGTCTAATTTAGTGGTATAGTTATTGAGAAATAGCACAGTGCATCAGGCAGATTCTACTTCTGTCAAAGAATGAAACAGTTTCTATAACTAGAAATCCCTGTACACTCAGTAGCAGGTGTCAGAGGTACACTACAGTGATTTCAGATTGATTTTCCTGCACTGTTCAAACATCAGATTGGAGCTGCCAAAAATCTGAGTATGAAGGATGCAAAGTAATGAATCTTATGATAAAGATAACCTTGCATCCATTAAATTATTCAGCCTAGTAACTGCTGCATAGTACTTAAAAGTAGATTCCAGTTTGGAAATATCCAAAATCACTTTAGTATATTTCACACTTGTGAAGTAAACTTTCACAAAATCTCTTTCACAAAATGTTTCTTACATGAATTAATATATTTCATATACTAGTTGGTGCAAGGAACCTGGTGGACTAAGTCCCCACTGTGATAATGCACTGCTGGCAGAATATAAGGATCTTTGTTTTTCTGTCAGTGTTAATACCAACTTTAGACAGCAACTTGAGGTGAAGAGTGTTAGATCTTAAGTGGGGATAGAGCTATGATAATCTTCATTGTCTGTGAAAGATGACTGCTTCATCAAGTGCATTCATTAAATACTGTGCTGACGATGAATAATAGCCACACCCAATCATATCACTAGGCTGGACAAGCTGACAAAGCAATAGGACCGAAACTGTGATAAAACTTAAAAAAAAAAAAAAAAAATCAATGCTATGAGTATTGTTTAATGACTTTATGGGGCTAGTTTTAAATGACTTATGCCCTGGTGATATGGGTTTCATCCCTATCATCCCTCCATTTCGGTACTGGTCTGGAAGCAAAACAAAAATAATGGATTCTGTAAGCATGGTACCATATCTGCAGATAAGTGATGACTAGTTGCAGTGGTTTGTATTTCTGTAAAATATGTTGTTTAAAGCTGGGGGTTATTAAAAAACACCATACGCAAGGAAAGCAAAGTGATAGACAATTAATGCATATTATGTATTATGCGCACAGACAGAACCTAAAATACAAGGTAAAATAACACATCAGAATATATATGTGTGTATATATATATATATATATATATATATCTATATATATATATATTTTTTTTTTTTGCTAAATGCAAGATGATGGTGCCAGAAGTATGGAAAACAAGCATTTTGCAGCATAATATATCTGACAAATTGTGCCAAGTTTGTGAAAGTATGCCTGTGGTTGATAAAGAATATATAATATATACTGCCATGAAGAAGGCTTTGTTTTATCTGTCCACCCCATCAGAATCTGGCAATGGATTTCCAGTACTTGTGCAGTATTTCATCCATTGTAGAGAATCACCTGTCGTAACACTGTGGCTATCTGAATACCTATTAGCCATACCGATACTGCAGTATACTGCTTATCCAAAAAGGCATGGCTCATTTAAATCTGTAAGGACCATAACTGCAGTCCTTAGAACAGCAGGACTGGAAGTAGGAGCAGGAAACTATATACTAGGTTAGAGGTTATTGCTGGAATATCTTGGAATATTTCTTTTCTCTAACATATGGTGAATCTTGGAGTTATTATATGTAAATAATAGGTGTATGAATAAGTGCACCCCTACCACCTCAGAGCTGTAAGGGGGGAAGGGATACTACTTAATGTCAATGTAATGAATTTTATGATTGATTGCCCTGCCATTCATACATTAAGGCAGAATTAGCAGTTTTATAACATAATCATTTGAAATGCCAAGACCAGTTTCAGTGAGTCCTGAAAAAGAGAGACCAAATGGCTGAAAAAAACAGACTTACATATATCAAGTCTAAGAAGGCCATTTCTTGGAACATTTTCTTTTACTTGTGGTATGGTGATCTCAGATTTGAAATATATAAGTTTAGGGACAGTGGTGAATTTAAAAAGGGACAGATGATGTTCAAGATTCATACTTCTACTGCAGTTTTCATCTTGGTTTTTTGAACTGTCAGCATTAGATGTTACAAGTGATAGTATTTCAATAACAAGCAGTTTCATTACAACACGTCTTGAACTTCTGATAGGGAGCAAAGTAAATATTCTCTCTATCTGCTGGGGGGGGTTCAGTCCCTATATTCCAATTTAATTTTACCAAATCTGAAGATGTTTGGCATACAGTCAGTTTAAAAGTTTTTAGATAACTATATTTTTTTGTTTTAAAAATGGAACCAGATGAAATGAAATATTCTGTGTTATAATACACCACACCAAATTATAAAACAACGGTATATACTCGTGTGTGTGTGTGTGTGTGTGTGTGTGTGTGTGTGTGTGTGTGTGTGTGTGTGTGTGTGTATATATATATATATATATATATATATATATATATATATATATATATATATATATATGTTTAAAATTTCTGTGTAATAGAGTAAAACATCAACAATAAGCATTACTCCAAAAGAAAGAAAGAAAGAATAGTGATACACACACACACACACACACACACACACACACACACACACACACACACACACATATAAAATGATACACACACCCACACACACATGCACACACACACACACACATATATATCTATAGATATATATATATATATATATATATATATATATATATATATATATATATATATATTTATGGGTCTATGACCATTAATTGAAATTACACTTACCCAAAATAAAAAAATGACACAACTCCACTGAAAAATTAATAAACCGAAGCAACAAAACACTGATAATTTTAACATGGAACCTATCCACTTGGCCACCAGGGTGAACTTTGCCCTTTTCCCCAGTATAGTGTGATCTCAGAGTTGGTATGTTTAGTTGGGGGTTGGGGGGCAAAGCCCTCCATTTGCATGGGTTTAATATGCTTTTGTTATTTTGTTTTGTGAATTGGTGGCCAGGTGGATAATTTCCATGTTAAAATTATGGGGGGGGTCCATTGCATTGTTTATTAATGTTTCAATGGAGTTGTCTTGGTTTTTTGGATTTCAGGTAAGTGTAATTTCGGTTAATTGCAGTAGACCCAAGTGTATCTATATATATATATATATATATATATATATATATATATATATATATATATATCTATCTATATATATATATATATATATATATATATATATATATATATATATATATATATATATATATATATAATACCTAAATATGCACTTATTTAGGTTATTTTATTGTATTCATTTATTCATTCTTTGTTGATTTTAGTTTAGTAGGCATGGCTCCAACTGAACTATCAAGAGAGCAGAAGTTTAGACAAAGCAAACAATGCATAGAAAGCAACATCAAACAAAAAACTGAAATAGTCAAAAAATATCAGATCACTAAGGAAAAACAGTTTTATGCAGAGGTAAACTTGTCAACCATTCATAGATACAGGGCAGAGTAGAAAACTAGCAGATGTAATACTACCTTAGAAAAGCTAATGATGTAGGCTCATTTACAATGTTTTGCATTTACATCATGTACAGGAAGAGAATTTGCAATACAAGCAAAAAAGAGGAGAAACTACAGTTTGGCGATGGTGTGTGTGCTTAGAGGGCAGGCGTATGTGGCAATAAGCATAAGAAGGGAGGAGAGGTGGGATAAGAGTTAGTTAATGATGAGTAGGAAAGCAGACAGAAGGTTATTAACTGTACAATAAGGATGTGGTTTGCTTGAGGTCAGTGAGTCAGAGCTTAACATCTGAAATAGATGTCAGCTAATGGCTTGTGAATTAAACTATTTACCAGAGGCTTTTCTGAATAGGTATTTTATAACTTCATGTCAAAATGAGCTTTTGGGAGAAGTGGATTATAGTTCCATGGGCAGGATTATTGGTTAGTGAAGCCATTACTGAAAAGCTGTGATTGGTGGAATGGAGTTTGTTTTGAGGAATGGTGAGGTTGATGGAAGATTGTGATCATAGGTGGTAATATATGGTTCTTTTAGTAGATTGGCTAGCAAAAATAAGGATTTTTTTGTGTGTATTAGTTTATATTTTAGACATATGAGTAGAAGAGTATACATTTATTCTATTAGAAGACGTTTGGCTTTGATAAGGACTAAGTAGGGTACTTTATTGTGATGGGGGTGATGAACCTGCAGCTGTGTCTCACTGTGACTTTTATAGTAGACATTTTTTTTTCTGGAATATTGTAGCCAGTGGGGAAGTCCATACCCCAGTTGGACACACAGGACACCCTTTGGCCATTCTGCCTTCAGGTGAAAAGAAGAATGAAGGTGTTTTAGCCCAGAATAGGATGGCACTTATTTTGGAACTAGTCATTATAACACAGAGCTGAAGATTTAGCAAATGAACTATCCAGTTGCCCACATATTTAAAATGTGCTATGGCTTATATTTTGTATTTCTGGCTTTGCAGGATTTCTCAATTTGTGAGTCTGCAGTGAGTTTTTGTCTAGGACTGAAGGTTATGGCTTTTGTTCTTGGTAAAAGGGATAAGCTACATGGATGAAACCTACTTACAGAGTGTGTTCAGATAATGTTTAAGTGTGTTTCAATGATGGAATGCTATGGGTTAAATGTGAAAATGAGCAAGTCATGTGCATAAAGAATAATAGGAGTGTGGGAGGTTTACTTGTAGGTTACATATGAAAATGGAGAATAGGTGGAGTGAGAGGATGGGGCCATGAGATACACCATTGTTGAGAATGGTTTGGGCTGGATATAGTTTTACATATGTGGACTTTGGATGTTCTTTTGAAAAGGAAACTTTTAAACCATGGTAATAAGTCTGAGATTGTACTTATGGAGATTAGGGAGTTGAGTAGGACCTCATGGTCTCATAGATCAAAGGCCTTGCTGAGGTCTATAAATAGTTTCCACATTACATGGCTATTGTTTATTCTTTGCAGGATAGTATATAAATAGATAAGAGAGACAGATAGATAGATAGATAGATAGATAGATAGATAGATAGATAGATAGATAGATAGATAGATAGATAGATAGATAGATAGATAGATAGATAGACAGACAGACAGACAGATAGATAGATAGATAGATAGATAGATAGATAGATAGATAGATAGATAGATAGATAGATAGATAGATAGATAGATAGATAGATAGATAGATAGATAGATAGACAGACAGATAGATAGATAGATAGATAGATAGATAGATAGATAGATAGATAGATAGACAGGCAGATAGATAGATTAGTCATGGTACTGTAACCTGAGCAAAAGTTATGATGGTGTGATGTAAGCATGCTGAAAGTTATAACACAGTCTGACAACTGTTCAGAGATAAAGATAATATAAATTATATGGAGGAGAGTGCGGCGTGTGATATGACAACGCATTTTAAGTATAATGCAAACAGACCCCCCACTTACTTAATCTATTGATTGTTTTTTGTTAGTGTACAATTAGTTGTTGACTAGTGAGTCTGTATGAAAGGAAAGTGTGTTGAAAATCAGGAGAGTCTCTGCTTGATGGGCCACTGAGCGTAATATCTTCTTTGAATGAAGTTTTGATGATACAGTTGTCATGGTCTTAAGACAAGAAAACTTGAAGACTTTCACAGCATATGCTCAGATAATATTATCCATGTGGTTTATAATTAGAGGTGGATTCATGGAACCCTGGGGTGTTGCTGCTGTTGATCATGAGCTGTATTATTAAGCAGAGATTTGAATAGCTTGTTCCTTTTTATGAATGTAGAGTGTCATGAATGTTTTTTGCCTGTACTTGTTAAGATAGATTTTAATTTTGTTTTTAAATGATACTTCATGTATTTGATATAGTTTAAAATGGGTTATGTCAAGAGTAATTAGTTTATATTTTAACAAGAGCTGAGACTTCCATAGCTTATGTTCTAACACTAGTATCCCTATGGATTATGACTAGTTATCATTAACTTGTTAAAGTAACATATAAAAATCTATAGCAAATGGAACCAGTATTACATTTTGATAAAACCACAACTATAAAAATAGAATTTAGTATGAGCACTTTCATCTTCTATAGATACAACTATCAGATTCAATTTTGTTTCTTATAATACATAGAGGCTTTTGTAAAACGGTGTTGAAGGTTAACAATAAGTGACAACTGGGGAAAGGGGAAGTCTATTGAAAATAGGAGACTATATTGTTGTGGAAGAGTCAATCAAAAGAAGGCTCTGCCCTTCATGAGAATCTCATTTGCATAGGTGATTAAGCCAGGTGGGTTTCAGAAGCCCAAGAGCAGGAAGCTAGTTGATGGAATTCCAGTATTCCTAAGAATAGAAGTGATGATTAAACTGTGAGCTTTGGCCAGCTAAGACCTGCATGCAATCAACTGAATGCATAAGTGAAGTTAAGTAAATCTATATCTGCACTTTTTTCAAATAATACACAATTTAAATTAATTTGTTTGTGTTGCATTGAGCAATATCTAGCTGGAAGTTGTGACTCTGTTTTTTCAGTTAAGGCTTGTTAAAAAACCTGCATAGCCAGTGATAAGTGGGGGTAGTTTTCTTCATTGTTATTCAGTTTCTGTCTTATACAAGTGGTACAGTGAATTATTTTCTGATTAAACTGTGAGCTTAGGCCAGCTAAGACCTGCATGCAATCAACTGAATGCATAAGTGAAGTTAAATAAATCTTTATCTGCACTTTTTTCAAATAATACACAATTTAAATTAATTTGTTTGTGTTGCATTGAGCAATATCTAGCTGGAAGTTGTGACTCTGTTTTTTCAGTTAAGGCTTGTTAAAAAACCTGCATAGCCAGTAATAAGTGGGGGTAGTTTACTTTATTGTTATTCAGTTTCTGTCTTATACAAGTGGTACAGTGAATTATTTTCTGATTAAACTGTGAGCTTTGCCCAGCTAAAACCTGCATGCAATCAAATGAATGCATAAGTGAAGTTAAGTAAATTTTTATCTGCACTTTTTTCAAATAATAAACGATTTAAATTAATTTGTTTGTGTTGCATTGAGCAATATCCAGCAGGAAGTTGTGACTCTGTTTTAATCTTGGTGGCTTTGAAACTGCCCACCTCTCTTGTAAATTTGCACTTGGATACTCCTCCTGGGCCCATCTCATTTGCGCACTCAAAAAAAAAAAAATTCTATCTGCTTTTACTGTATTTGTGTTTCTTCCTACTTTATTTTGCTTTTGCGTCATCTTAAAAGTACCCAATTGTATTTATTACTGCTTGGTGTAACTCATTCTAAGCCTTTTAGTTTAAGCACTTGGGCTTCAGACCAGTTGTTTTACATTAAGAAGGTTTGTGGTCTGCACTGTAGTGGCAGAACAGGTAGCTTACATCCTTCTAAGTTGGGAACTGCTGATTGAGGGCTCAGTGTCTGTTATTCTAAAAGTGTATTAATTCTGGTTTAAGCACTTGGGCTTCAGGCCAGTTATTTTACATTAAGAGGGTTCGTGGTCTGCACTCTTGTGGGAGGAGAGGCTGGACTCTGCCCTTCTGAGCTGGGAATTTCTGGTTAAAGGCTTATAGTGCCTGCATATTTGAACTTCTTCTTATTGAAATTTGGTACACCTTGTTTGCTGTAGCATAGACTAGATCCAGGCCTGCTGAATCTAGCTTTGTTTGTATGCTTGATGTTTGTTTGCTTGTTATTTCCCTGAAACTCTAATTCCACCTAAAATGCGGCTTTTCAGCACATCTATGGATCCCTAGTGATATCTGCATTGCTTACTGTACTTATTTCCTTGTTTCACTTGAAAGAAAGTTACTGTTTGTCATTTTTGCATTTAAGTTACCTGGCACTTGCTCACTAAAGCAATTATATAAGTCAGCACTAAAAAATTAAAAGCACTACACCCTCACAAACTCCCATTGAGTACCTTGTTCCCCATTGGCCCTTTTTTTCAATTATAAAGGAATTCCCAATACTATTCTAGCATGTCCAAAGGTCAGTTGTCAATCTCCTCTCCGGTCCAGCTGGTGAATCTGGGAACCGTGAGGCAATGTTACAACTGCCTCATGTACACAGACAACCCTCTCCTCCTCCCAACAAATTCCAACACATGTGAGAGATGCAACCACATAGCCAAACTGGAGGCTAAGCTCTCTCAACTCAGTAGTGGTGTAATCAGTCAGGAGGAGAAGGAAACCACACTCACTACAATTCCAGTCTCACATAGACCTACCACAACAGCAAACCAAACACATAAACACACAAAAACATACTCGCAGGCTCTAAATAAAAATCTGCCTAAGCAGCAGAGACCTCCAAAGCAGACACCCAAGCAACCGCTACACCAAAACAAAACACGTGCAACACATAGCTCACAAAGCCAGTGTGCCGAACAGTCACAGCCCTTAAGGCTAAACAACACACCTGATACACTTGTAATAGGTGACTCTATCATCAGGAACACTGATGTCCCGCTCACCAGGCTGAACAAGGAGAACGTCACGGTGAGTTGCCTGTCGGCCGCTAGGATCCGCCACATAACACAAGCACTCAGGTCACTCCAAGGCAAGTACAAATATGACTCCATCATTGTCCATGTTGGTGTGAATGACCTGAGATGTACCTCCCTGGACTACATAAAAAGAGACATAGAGGAGCTCTCTGAGCATGTAGCCCAAGCAGGTATGACCCTGACCTTGAGTAGCATCTTACCCTCACCAAGAATGATACCACAATATGAAGACAAGATGATCAATTTCAACAATTGGCTTAAGTATTGGTGTCATTTAAAGGGGATCCAATGCCTGTCAGCCTGGGATGACATGCTCGACAAGCCACAATGCTTCGCTAGGGTTGGCTTGCACCTGTCACCCCATAGTGCCTTTTTTAGGCAAGGCTCAAAAGACAAACCCACCTCCATAGGTATCACAAGAGATAAGAAACTAAGAGTAATGCTACTCAACGCCAGAAGTTTAAACCTCAAGATGCACGCACTCAAAACTCTCTTTAGCATGGAGAACATCGATATCTGTGCAGTAACAGAAACCTTGTTCAAGGCTCCCGAGAGCACCCCAGCACTACCAGGTTATACCTCATACCATGCTTTTCGGCCCCAAAACTTGGACCGAACCACAAAAGGAGGGGGAGTATCAATATTCGTCAAAGATACCCACACCTCCAGGTTGGTGGCACAGCACAAAGCATCAGAGACTATCCATGTGCAACTAACAGTGGGTAAAACTGTCTTCCAGTTTATAGCCTGCTACAGACCACCCTCCCAAACCCAGGAACCCCACTGGGCCTTCCTGAGAACACTGGAAAATATGAAGGTCTCTCCAAACACCATTATATTGGGCGACTTCAACTACCCAAACATAGACTGGGAGCATTACTCTAGCTCCAACACCCTAGCCCAAAGTTTCCTAGAATTTATAAACTCAAATGCTATGGAACAACTTGTTACCACTCCCACAAGAGGGGAAAACATACTGGACCTGATCATCACCAACATGGGGACTCTATGCTCCAGACCAGAAGTGTATCCCTCACTGGTAAGATCAGACCATAAACTAATCTCACTGGATGTTCACATCCCAACCCCACCCCCTGCCCAGAAAACCACAGTGAAAAACTTCTCTAAAGCAAATTTCACACTCCTCAAAACCGAGGTGGAATCCTTCAAAGGACCCGGGCCTGTTGAAAATACGGCCCAGACTGCAGAATCCTTTATAAACGCATTCTATGAACACCTTCAGGAATGCAAGGATCATGAAATCCCAAATAAAACCAAGACCCAATCCTCCAAAGGCAGACATCCTGTCTGGTGGACCCCAGCCATAAACAAACTATACAATAGAAGGAAGAAGCTACTACATGATAGAGCAAAATCCCAAAAAGGGAAGGCATCTATGATCAGTATTAGCAAAAAACTACAGGCAGTCATAAAATCGTCTAAGGCCAGCTTCGAGAGAAAAATTGCACAGGATATGCTCAGAATTAGTCCAAAATGACAAAAAATACACCGAACCCACAGACATTGCCAACATCCTAGCTGACAGGTTCAGCGCAAACTTCCCCCCCACCAAAAGGGCAAATATCTATCCCAGCAGAGTGCTGCACCCCTGACATCTCAGATGCTCAGGTAAGAGCCGCCCTCTACAAAGCAAAGAACACAGCATCAATGGGACCAGACGGTGTTCCCGGGCTGCGTCCTACATGAATTCCAAGAAGAGTTAAACCCAAACATAAAACTACTGTTCAATCTCAGCCTTACTACAGGATATGTACCCAAATAGTGGTGTACAGAAACGGTGGTCCCTATCCACAAAGGTGGTGCCTCAACGGATCCTGGAAACTATCGCTCCATAAGCCTGACTAGCTTGGTCTGCAAAGCTATGAAAAGGATCATCATGGACCTCATAAATAAAGATACTGGGGACCTACAAACACTGGATTCTACCCAGTTCGGCTTTGTTAAGGGCAGATCCTGCCTCTTAAACCTGGTCGATTTCTTTGAAACAGTCACCAAGGCGATTGACGAGGGGAAGGTGGTCCACACAGCCTACCTGGACCTCGCAAAAGCCTTTGATACAATACCCCACTCGGGCATTATAGATAAGCTCACCAGCTTAAATATAAACCCCTATGTCAATAGATGGGTTGCAAACTGGCTCAAGGACAGAACCCACATGGTTAGAATTGCTGGAGCCATGTCAGACTCCAAACTAGTTACAAGTGGCATCCCACAAGGCTCAGTTCTGGGACCTCTCTTGTACGGTATATATTTATCGGAGGTACAGGCCAACACGGAAGGACTGTGGCTGACAAAGTTCGCAGATGACTGCAAACTGGGCGCCATAATTGACTCTCCAGCCGACACAAGCAACCTCCAAAAGGGCCTCATAGAAACAGACAACTGGTGCCAGAGCCATGGCCTCAAGCTAAATGCCAAAAAGTGTATAGTCATCCTCTTTGGCAAAAACAAAGTGTCCACAAATTACCACATAGGTGGTAATCCATTTTGTACGGAAGAAGTAATTAGGGACCTGGGGACCCAAGTTGATAGCAATCTCTCATTTGACAACCACGTGGCCAAAGTGGTTAGAAAAACATTTTATATAGCCCACCTAATCATGAAGGGATTCACATCTAGATCAGGGGAGGTCATTGTGCCTCTTTACTCATCCCTCATCAGGCCCATAATTGAGTACAATGCCCCTTTTGGTATGTACCTTACCAGACACCTGCAGCAACTTGAAAGACTCCAAAAGTACCTCACCAAGGGGATCAAAGGGCTCAAACAGATGCCATATGCTGCCCGGTTAAAGAAACTCCAGCTCTACTCAGTGGCATACCGCCTGCTCAGAGGCGATCTGTGCCTGGCGTATAAAGCCATGTCCAACTCGGAATTAATGGACATGCTGCACCTCAGTAAATCCAAATCCCATCGAGCTGCGCGCTCAAGAGACTTGAACCTCAGCACTGAAATAAATAGGACATGCTGGAGGGACAGATTCATAACCCAGAGGCTCCCTTCACTCTGGAATAAAATCCCAGTCCAGGTTAGGCAGAGTCCCTCATTGACTCTCTTCAAGAGGAATCTTGATGAGTGGATGGGAGATCGTAGGTTTACCACAGTTATCACTTCTCTGTCACTGTTACACAGAGGCACAGTATACTAACCTCGAAATAGGGCATAGCAAAATTAATTTAAAATGGGTGGCGAAAGCCAAACACACTCTGGCTAGGCTTATAAATGCCCTAGGGCAGATAGCCTAGTATGAACCTATGAACCTATGAACCTATGAAAAAAGGAAGAATTTTGATTACACTTTCATCTTCAGCTTAGGATAAAATTTCATTAGATCCCAGAGAAAAGAAGACACGCACTATAAAAATGAGTATATCACATTTATCTATGAAATATAGCCATCAAGACACATTCTAGTGAACAAAAGCCATAAATGGAATGTATAGTTGAAAAAAAACAGGCATTTTTTTTAAAATGCACATGCCACCTTCAAGATTGCACAAGAGTGGGGAAAAGGGAACCTTCCTTATCCCAGTGTTCAACAGTTTCTCACTGAAAAAAGTGGACACTCCAAAAACTCTCATTGAAACCTAAACATGATCAAACTTTTTAACAGAGGACATTTCAAACAAACAGAATCATATTATCTATCTGCCTATATATATATATATATATATATATATATATATATATATATATATATATATATAGAAGTAATTATATTAAAACAAGAAAGCTATCTAAAACATGAAGTAGAACAAGAAGTCATGCAACGTTAAGTTAAACGTATTGAAAATCAAGTTGCAGTTTATACAGCAAACTCAGAATTATCAGTAATATATCAATTACCAATGATGTGGGTGTGGTATATTGAAGATTTCTCCATGTTTGGTGTGGTTTAATCCCAAGGACAATGCCTGAGTGATTAAACAAAGCTAACCATGCGTAAATCTTCTATATACCACACCCACATCATCTGTTATTGCTATTATACAATGACATTATATAAGAAAAAAAATGGCTTACTTTTCTTAAATAATGTCTCTGTATAATGGATCCATGGTGTTCTTCTGCTTTAGTTACATGTCCTGCTACATTTTCTGATGTACTGCACATGAGTATGGGACATACATTCCCACGCTTACACAGTGCATCAGTGCTTTGGAAAGGAAGCAATGGAGAAACGGACATCTCTGTTGCTCCTTTCTTTTCTTTTTTAAAGGTTGAAATTTGGACACTTTAGAAGTACAAGAGAGACAGGATGAAGAAAATACAACTTTGCTTTAGTTTTGAATAATGTACCTGATTTTCCTAGTATTTTCTGTGCCCCACCATTCTCGTACCACCAGACTGTTCGGATTACTAATATTAATATTATTTTTTTTAATGCTGAAAAAAACTTAAAAAAAGTTATAGTATATATTAATGGAAGAAAGTCCAGGCAACAGGACTTTATTCCATCAGTATATGCTCAATTTACAATGGGCACGGTAATTGAGTTGACCAATCAGCATACTTGTTCTTGGATGTTAATGGCCAGTCGTATATTAACTAATAAAAACAGTGTCAGCTGAGCCTTGTAAATAGGAACTTGTTCAATATGTTCCACAAAAATAATGGCAAAGTCACTGACAATATGTTTCTCTCTCTCTCTCTATATATATATATATATATATATATATATATATATATATATATATATATATATATATATATACACATATATATATGATGTGTGTGTGTGTGTGTGTGTGTAAGTACAGAACTTAATATGAACATAGGTAGAAATAAAAGAAATTAGCACCAAGTAATTCTTTATTGATGGAAAAACTCCCCATGGTTGGAGAATTGCATAAAGAAATCTATGAGTGAACTGACTGAAATGTCAAAGTGGGAAGAAAAAGGTTGTGATGACTTTCAGGTACAGATGTTGTCAAGAACAAAATGTATCCCAAGAAACAGTCAGACTGGAACATGGAAAGAGGGTACTGACCCATTGAAAAGCTTGTGAATCTGAAAGTAATGTAAGACTGTCCAAAAGTAGAAGTGGGCTTGCCTGATGGGCTTGCAAGCTATGAGCTTAGGGGCATATGAGCTTTTTTTTACTTGGAGAGATTTAAAAAAAAAACAAATATTAAATTTTCAATCAATACAATAAATAATATAAGTAATAAAATTAAATCAAAACAAAACAAATAAGAAAACAAGATGAACTTAAATACAAAATATACAAAGGTCTGAAAGATATAAACAAGTTATTAGAGCTCCAAGAAAAAGTTTGTTTTGTTTTACTTCCTTAAACAATAGAAGTAGGATTAAAGTCAATGAGACAAAACACTTTTATTTTATTTTATTTTACATTTGTTTACTGGGGAAGTCTGACTGGACAATATGCCCTTTTTCAGAGGAGGCCCAGGGAGAAAAGCTCCGCATTTATAAATGACCGTAAAATGCATATACAATGTACATATGCAAATATTCATTCAATCTCAGATACAAGTACAAAATGAAAATACATGTTATACATTTTGCTAATGGAATCATATAGTCTAGCTAGGATACAAAGAATAGCAGTACTGTGATTGTAGGTAGAAAACATACAGGTTAAGTATACATATGCTTTGTAGGGGTATACTATTCAAATACAAAAATAACAGGTTGTGTTCCTTTAGCTGCCTTAAGACGTCTATTTCTTAACCAGGGTTTATGCAAGAGCAGGTCCATGATTCTGATAGATGTGATCTGAGCAGTTTTTTTGAAGCTGGAAGTGTTAGTAGTTGTTCTGATATTTAATGGCAGAGAATTCCAAGTTTTGTCTAAGCAAATGGAGTAAAGGGAAACTTCACCTGCATTGTTAGGTTTGGATATATTTAGGAAGAATATGTTACTAAAATGCAATACCCTATTATTGGAGTAGTATATTTGAAGATTTTGAAGTACTGGTATTTTTTTCTGGCTGATTTAGTGTTTGATGGGCAAAGGTGAGTTGATTACAAGCAAGTAGATTTGGTAGTTCGAGCCAGGATAGTTGTTTTAAAGCCAAACAATAATGGGATCTGAAATTTGCTACTGTGGCAAACTTCACAGTTTTATTATAGCAAGTTTCAAGTTTTGCTAGGTCAGATTTTTTAATGTGTAAGAATTTGTGAGGTGTATAGTAGCGTAGAGATAAAATGGATTCCTGCTATAGTGGCCTATGAAGATTTATTTAGAAACTGTCAATTTCTGTACAGGGTTCTTATTTTGTTGTGAATGTTTTATGGTCTGTGATACATGTATGTTGAATTTTACATTATGGTCAATGACCACTCCAAGTAATTTTGTTTCGGAAACTGGCAAAATAACTGTATGGTTTAATGTATGGTTTAATGATGAGATATTGAATGGTGGGTGGATGTCTGCAGCTGTAGTTGGATAGAAGAGCATGAGTTTTGTTTTGGTAGGGTTAAGTATAAGTTGTGCATTGTTAAGCCAAGATTCCACAACATTAAATGACTGCTGGGTGAAATTTTTGTAGTTTTTGTAGTGTTGGGGTGGCACAAATTAGGGTGGAATCATCCACATATTGTAGTATGGAGGCACGTGGGGTGGCTGTATGAAGATTGTTAGTAAAGATAATAAAAAAGAGAGTGCCCAGAATAGATCCCTGTGGAACTCTTAAGGTTACAGGCAGTGATGAAGAGAGATATTGTTGCCATTTTACAGCTTGCTGGCATCCAGTTAGATATTGCTTAAACCTAGCAAGTGCAGAATGGCTAATTTTAAGTTCTGATAGTGTAGTTAAGAGTTTAGAATGGGAGACTGTATCAAAAGCTTTGGACAGATCAAGAAAGATGGAGGAAAACTAAACTGTCGTCATTATGATAGTGGTTAATAATGTTAAACGAGGGCAGTGGTAGTGCTGTGATTAGGATGAAAACCATGCTGAGTGTTAGACAGAAGATTGTTGGTTATTAGATAGTTCAAGATTTGTGAATGGATGCACCTCTTAAGTATTTTTGATAATGGTGATAGTATAGCTATTGGCCAGTAGTTTGATAATTCTGTCAAGTTTTCACCATTATGTAGTGGGATGATATGTGATACTTCCCACATTTTAAGGACTTTTTCTTCAGAGATGGATGGATTTATTAATATAAATACTGGATAGGATATTGCTTCTGCAGCAATTTTTCTGATATTTGGTGGGTAGATAGTCAGTAGCAAGTGTAGTAGGTTATTATTTAATTGTGATGTTTATTGGGACAGGTTGGAAAGAAAAGTTATTGGGATCTAGTATGTATACTCTGTGAGTCTGGGTAGGGGAGGAAGAATTATTGTTTGTGAGGGCTAGTATGGATTCAATGAAGTATATGTTAAATTGTGAGGCTATGTTGCCTTTAGTATTGGTGAGTGTTCGGGAGGGAGTAATAGTTTGTACTGGCTGTAAGATTTTTTGGATGGCGGCTCAGAATTTTTGTGGGTTTCTTTGACTTTTGATTGGATACTGCTATAGTAATTTATTTTGTCCTTTCTAATATGTGTTTTATCTTTATTTTGTAGTTCTAGATATGTTTGTTTGTTAGTTGTAGCTATGTCATAGAGCCATTTCTTCCAGACTTTATTTCTAGTTTTTAACAGACATCTTGTTTCTTTGGTTAGCCAGGGGGCATAATTGGACTTTATCCTTATTGTTCTGGGGGGACCAAGATGTTTAGTATATTGAGGAAGGTTGAGTTAAAGTATTCAACTGCAGTATCTAAAGGGAAATCTTTGAGTGGTGCCCCATTGCATTTTTTTAAATTAGTTATGAAGTCTTAGGGAATAACATTTTTCTTACCTTGGATTTGGTGGTAAGTTTATATAGATTTATTCAGTGTTGGAGATTGTAAGTTGGAATATGATAACTAAGGCTGTCTGTGAGACAGCCAGTGTGTAGGTATAAATTTGGCCTGTTTGTAAGGATCCAGTCTAGGCTTGAAATTTTTTTTGATGTTTTGTCTACTCTAGTACAAGTTTGGTTTGTTTGTGAGAAAACGTGTAAGTTGATGTGGTTAGATGGATTTTGAGAGTTGCAACAGAGCCAGTCCACATTAAAGTCACCCATTATAGATTCATAGATTCATAGATTACTACTAGGCTAATTCCCCTGCCAAAAGCCATTTTTAAGCTAATAATTGCTCAGCCTAGACTCAACCCCTGCCTGCACCTTGTGTTTGTAAGGCAAATACCTTAACCATTAGGCCATCCTCCCACCTGCGGCCATCCTCCCACCTTTTCCTGAGGGAGGGATGTTGATGTCTAATTTAGGAAGTGTTCTAGAGTACACAGATTGTTTCCAGGTAGGATGTAGGATCTCACCATGTTCAGATGTTTCTCTGGATTCATTGTTAGTTAGTAAACAGTATCTCAGTGTTGTTAAGGTTTGGGATGGTTAGGTCGAGAGGTTCTAAACTGAGATTGTTTTTGTATAGAAAGGTAATACCATCACCTCTTTTCTATTATATATCTAGCCTATGTATGTTGTATAAGGGAAATATTCGTTTGATAGAAATGTCTGGTTTTAGCCAGGTTTCTGTTATAAGGGCTATATCTGGAGTATATAGAGCAAGGGTGGTATGCAATTCTTGAATTTTGTTCATGATGTCCCTGAGATTTATATTAAGGAGTAGTAAGCCCGTAACTTTTCTGGGGAGAGTTAATAGTTGTTGAGGATGGGTTGTGGTGTGAAGAGCTAGATGGGTTGGATTTGTTTGGGGACATGGTTGGAGTGAATGTCCCACTAATTACAAACTACAATGCAATGTGAACTATGAACTTTAAGTATTTTGATATTTATTATTTATTTTACATTTGATGACCAGGAATGTCTGTCTGAGCTAAGTAGCCCTTTTTCAGTGGAGGCGTGAGGAGAAAAGCTCCAATATAGATTGCATGACTAACATCAATAGCACTAATAAATGGACAAGTAACAAAAAGTGTACACGATACAAAAAGCAAAAAATCTTAATACAATGAAGTTAGAGAAATAATAACATAATATTTACATGTGATTAGTTTTGGTAACTGTTGAAATGAGAAGTGGAACACAGTTGAAAGGAGGGATAGGAGATGGAGCTAGAGGAGAGTTAGAAGCTAGGGGAGACAGGTTTATGGGGATGGTTACACTGACATATCACAACATATCATATGACATATCCTATATAAACGTATCATATTTCTGTGTAACTTTAGGGTGAGTAAGTTAAATGGTAATGGTTTATGTTTGTGAGATTACGGATAGTTGGTGCTATTATTAACTTTGTATGTTTTAATTATAATGTGTCTGAGAAGGAGGTAGTGTATGTAGATTGTGTGTTGTTAACTTTCATATAGTAAAATGTTATACGAGCTGTAAAGATAGAAATAGGATTGATGGGTATAAATTTATCACATTGCTTACTACTAATGTTTCAGATATGTCAAGGTTAAAGTAATAATGTTATGGGTGGGTAGGAATAATTGTTTGTTGTAACTGAATTTTGATATATGGGGGATTTAAAACTATTCTTTTGTCTGGTTATAACGTATTAAACTAAAAGATGTAAAGTAGCAGGTTGTTAAGCAAGTGGAGTGTGATACATGGGGATTAGTATGATACAGTTTAATTAGATAATTGGAATGATATACGTCTGGATTTATCAAAGCTGTGATAGGATTGCTTTACTTCAGGGGATTGGCTATTTGAAAATAAGTCTAGGCATAGCAGGGGTGGATGGGAAAT